>NC_056441.1:58808456-58838456 GCF_018296145.1 Oncorhynchus tshawytscha
ACAATGGCATCTGTTAAGAAATCAATAATGAAAAAAAGCATTGGAATTGAAATAATACACCTGGTGCATTGAATGTTTTTTCTGGAGTGCCTGCATCCACTTAAATAAATACAACAGTTGAGCAACACAAAATATAAATGCAACGTGGAACAATTTCAAAGATATTAGTTACAGTTCATAGAAGGAAATCATTCAAATTAAATCAATTCATTAGGCCCTAATCTTTGGATTTCACATGAATGGGCAGGGTTGCAGTCAAGGGTGGGCCTGGGAGGGTATAGGCCCACCAGGTCCACCCACTGGGGATCCAGGCCCAGCCAATCAGAGTTAGTTTTCCCCCACAAAAGAGGATTATTACAAAAGCACCCCCCCCTCTCCTCAGACAATCCCCCAGGTGAAGAAACCAGATGTAGAGGTCCTGGGCTGGCGTGGTTACACGTAGTCTGCAGTTGTAAGGCCGGTTGGACGTACTGCCAAATTCTCTAAAACGACATTGAGAAATTAACATTTAATTATCTGGCAACAGCTCTGTTGGACATTCCTGCAGTCAGCATGCCAATCGCATGCTCCCTCAAAACTTGAGACATCTGTGGCATTGTGTTGTGTGACAAAACTGCACATTTTAGAGTGGCCTTTGGTCCCCAGCACAAGGTGCACCTGTGTAATGATCATGCTGTTTACACCCGTCAAGTGGATGGATGATCTTGACGAAGGAGAAATGCTCACTAACATATAAACATAGATTTAAAGATTTCTGGGATCTGTTATTTCTGCTCAGGGAAAATGGGACCAACACTTTACATGTTGCGTTTATATTTTTGTTCAGTATATTTATTATGACTATTTACGTCCAAAAATGTCAATACCTATCTCAGATAAAGGTATTGACATCATGTCTACTTTGGAGAAGACTAGATTAGTGCTGCGTGCTAATGATGTTGACAGAGCTCCTTCTCTCAGGGCAGGTGACAGAGAGTGTGTGTGTGTGTGTGTGTAGAAGGGAAAGAAAGAAAGAGGTTGAAAGAGGTTGAACGAGGGAGAAAGAGAGAGAGAGAGAGAGAGAACACACATTCCTGTGGGATTACCTTGAATGGTTTGTCAAGTGGATCTCACAAAGGCCTAGAGCTGAGCCCTTTGAAAAGCATCCCAGTCACCTTTCTGTTCTGGGGTTGTGGCTTAATGTTTAACCTCGCTGGCAGATGGAGTGAAAGCGTGTGTTATCAGTCATCACTGCATTACAGGGTGAGGCTGAGCCTGAGTCTGGTCCACTCTGCTCTGTGTGTGTCAGTGTGTGTGTGTGTGTGTCAGTGTGTCTTCTAGAGAACTGGAGGCCTGGAGGACCATTCCCTCTCTACGGCACCAGAACAAACAGACCTCTAGTCTGATGGACACCCTTCTACACACACACACACACACACACACACACACAAACACAAAAACACACACACACACACACACACACACACACAGGTACTCCCTCCAGCCAAAGCTCCCTACTCAGACCCTGCTATGAGGTAACCCTCCTCTCCACCCAGATTTATGGCTAATCAGGCCGTATCGGCAGTAGTCTGGGCCAGGTTTAGCCCATTACACCATCCACCACACAGGGCCAGGGGGATAGGAGTGGAGGGGTAGCATTCGTTCCCTTTCTGAAGGCAGCTTAACTGCCCCCCTCCACCCACACCCCCATCGTTACTCAACCTTCGTCACCGATTCATTCATCGACATCTCCCACCATTTTAGAAAAAGGTAATCGATCTGCTCAGTCTGCTACGCACTGGGATACTGAATTCAAATGAGGCTGTTATGCGGATTTTTATTTACCTCAGTGATGTTGGTGAGTTGGAGTGTGTGTGTGCGCATGTGTGTGTGTGTTTGTGTGTGTGTGTTTGTGTGTGTACAGTGTGTGTGTGTGTGTGTGTGCATGCGCATGCGTATGTGTGTGTCTGTGGGCGTGTGTGTGTGTGTTTGTGCATGTGCACGTGGTTGTGAATGGGACCTATAGTTGTTTTAACTGAGTGTATTGACAGGTGTCTGTACTGTAGCTATATAGTCTGGGTGGGAGGAGCCCTGAGGTCAAAGCCTCCCTAACGGCAGGTCAATGACCACACTGCCCAATCATAAAGACCGCATGACTTCAACAAAACCACAAGACCATCCATACTCAATGCACTCATCCATCCACATGGTAGTCAGTATTTCTGTAGGGCCAGGAGTAAAACCACACCCAACCTAGAGTACATCGTTTCAAACACAATACCACAACCACAGAGTCACGGTTCAGTTACGGTATGACCCTCACAGACCAGTGACCAACCACGCGGCTGAGGTTGCCTTACATGTGACCACAAACAGGCAAAGAGTGTTCCAAGAGCATTCTCAGAGCGTCCCAAGAGCATTCTCAGAGCGTTCCAAGAGCATTCTCAGAGTGTTCCAAGAGCATTCTCCTAGCGTTCCAAGAGTATTCTCAGAGTGTTCCAAGAGCATTCTCAGAGCATTCCAAGAGCATTCTCAGAGTGTTCCAAGAGTATTCTCAGAGCGTTCCAAGAGCATTCTCAGAGCGTTCCAAGAGCATTCTCAGAGCGTTCCAAGAGCATTCTCAGAGTGTTCCAAGAGCATTCTCAGAGCGTTCCAAGAGCATTCTCAGAGCGTTCCAAGAGCATTCTCAGAGCGTTCCAAGAGCATTCTCAGAGCATTCCAAGAGCATTCTCAGAGCGTTCCAAGAGCATTCTCAGAGCATTCCAAGAGCATTCTCAGAGCGTTCCAAGAGCATTCTCAGAGCGTTCCAAGAGCATTCTCAGAGCGTTCCAAGAGCATTCTCAGAGCGGTGAGAAAGCGTTGAGAGAGCGTTTCATCAGGCCAAGGAGAAGAGAGGTATTAGTGCTGCTCCATCACCTCTAAACAGCCTGTTTAATTATTCACACCTTCCATCTCATGATGCTCCCTAACACAAGACAGGAGAAAGATGTGCACTCTACCTCTGTCGATTCTACTCTCTGTCATTCCTCCTTGTGTTGTTTTTCAACTATCTCTCTCTCCATCTCGCTCTCCCTCATCATCCTCCTTCTCCCAGTAGTGGTACAGCTCCAGAAGTGGGGGGAGACAGAAACCATCTCAGAGAGCAGCAGCCATCCAAACAGCCCGGCCATGTAAATATGCAAATGAGATGGCTAATGACCACTGCCACTTGGCCCCACTAATTAAAACCCATTTGATGCAGAACACTTATCCCCGTCCAAATACACGGACACAGTTTCCCAGGCAGGCAGAGTTATGGCCCTGCTGTTATTTGTCATTCCCCTCCTCCTCCTCGGCCCTCTGTTTCTCCCTGTCCCAGGCTCGTTGAGGGCCTAATGGGGAGAGCTTCATCTAGCCTGACCTACCCATTGTCACAGGGAGCAGAATTTGTGAGTTTTTAGAGTGGTCCACTCATTGATGGGCTGGAGTGGGGGGGGACTGGGTGTTTGGCAAGTATCCATCTATGCAATCTCCAGACCACTTCGTTAACCCCCCACACACCTACTCCACCCCACCCCAGTGCCTCGTCAATGCAGCTAGGATGCTGGTTAAAGCGCTGCAAGAGGAGGGTGAGATATGATCCATTTGCCCTCGGAAGTGGGAACAGACTGACCGACAGACATAGTTATATTCTGGGCCAGATCCATGGAGACATCTCTTTGGCATATATCTCTTACAAATGCTCTTATGCTTCTACATATTCTCCCATGTCTGATGGCTCCTCTACTAAATCCATTCCCTGTACCTTTCCTGTACCTCCTCATCCCTCTCATCCTCCCTTCCTACCCCTCTCCTGACTCCTGCTACAGGCCTGTTCCCTGTCTCTACAAGAGGAACCATGGTGGGAGAGAGAGAGGGAGAGAGAGAGGGAGAGTTACTAGTCAACTCAGCCCAGAGGAGAAACCGGATAGGGCCACTTTAAAAATCGCTTAACACGTCGGACACAAAGACAGCAGAGAAACCTGACCCGTGTTTGATTTGAGTGTCAGGGTGGGAGGCACTAATCTGTGGACACCACGGGCCCAGGTGGCGAAACAATCAGAGACAGGGCCCTCAGTAAATCACAAACACACACACACACACACACACACACACAGTAGTAAGAGTGTGTGGCTAGAGTGATGCGGAGCATGGGGTCATTTTACTAGCCAGGATAAAGACAAGGTGGATCAGATTTCCTTCTTGTGTTTCCTTCTCAACCCTTTCACTCTCTTTTCCACTAGTCACTGGCACACACCCCTCAGTGACAGAACAGAGGAGAGGAGATGAAGGGAGGGGAGGGGAAGGAGAGGAAGGGATAGGAAGGTAGGGATGGGAAAGGAGAGGAAGGGAGAGGAGAGGAGAAGAAAGGAGAGGAGACAGGAAAGGAGGGGAGGGGAGAGGAGAGGACAGGAAGGGAGAGTAGGGAAAGGAGAAGAGAGGAGAGAGGAAAGGATGGGAGGGGAGAGGACAAGACAGGAAGGTAGAGTAGGGAAAGGAGAAGAGAGGAAAGGATGGGAGGGGAGAGGACAAGACAGGAAGGTAGAGTAGGGAAAGGAGAAGAGAGGAAAGGATGGGAGGGGAGAGGACAGGACAGGAAGGTAGAGTAGGGAAAGGAGAAGAGAGGAAAGGAGGGGAGGGGAGAGGACAAGACAGGAAGGTAGAGTAGGGAAAGGAGAAGAGAGGAAAGGAGGGGAGGGGAGAGGACAAGACAGGAAGGTAGAGTAGGATATTTAATAAGAGAATCAAAGGAGGGGAGGGGAGAGGACAAGACAGGACAAGACAGGAAGGTAGAGTAGGGAAAGGAGAAGAGAGGAAAGGATGGGAGCCAGAGGACAAGACAGGAAGGTAGAGTAGGGAAAGGAGAAGACCCAAGGAAAGGATGGGAGGGGAGAGGACAAGACAGGAAGGTAGAGTAGGGAAAGGAGAAGAGAGGAAAGGAGGCACAGGGAGAGGACAAGACAGGAAGGTAGCTAGGGAAAGGAGAAGAGAGGAAAGGAGGGAGGGAGAGGACAAGACAGGAAGGTAGAGTAGGGAAAGGAGAAGAGAAGAAAGGAGGGGAGGGGAGAGGAGGACACACACACACAACTTCCACCAGCCGTAACTGTATCCCTCCATAAACATCCCTGTGCCTACTTATCCCTATATTAACCTTAATATGATATTTAATAATGTCAATCAAACTTGTGGGCAAATACACACAGACACAAATAAACACGTTCAATACATACAAATACACAGCCAGTTCAGCTACCCTGGCACAGCCAGTTCAGCTACCCAAATACACAGCCAGTTCAGCTACCCTGGCACAGCCAGTTCAGCTACCCAAATACACAGCCAGTTCAGCTACCCTGGCACAACCAGTTCAGCTACCCAAATACACAGCCAGTTCAGCTACCCTGGCACAGCCAGTTCAGCTACCCAAATACACAGCCAGTTCAGCTACCCAAATACACAGCCAGTTCAGCTACCCTGGCACAGCCAGTTCAGCTACCCAAATACACAGCCAGTTCAGCTACCCTGGCACAGCCAGTTCAGCTACCCAAATACACAGCCAGTTCAGCTACCCAAATACACAGCCAGTTCAGCTACCCTGGCACAGCCAGTTCAGCTACCCAAATACACAGCCAGTTCAGCTACCCAAATACACAGCCAGTTCAGCTACCCAAATACACAGCCAGTTCAGCTACCCAAATACACAGCCAGTTCAGCTACCCAAATACACAGCCAGTTCAGCTACCCTGGCACAGCCAGTTCAGCTACCCTGGCACAGCCAGTTCAGCTACCCTGGCACAGCCAGTTCAGCTACCCTGGCACAGCCAGTTCAGCTACCCTGGCACAGCCAGTTCAGCTACCCTGGCACAGCTAAGATAAAAACAGCTATTCATGACACGAGAGCTCTCATAGACTGTCACCTCCGGAAACACAACAGCTCGTATTATTTTTCTAATCTTATTAACAAACCAGCGTTGAGAAGTGTAGTGTAAATCTATAGCTGTACTTGGCCTGAGGGAGATTGAGAGGGAGAGGTGGGGGGGGGGGTAGGAAAATACAGAATACAGTATACATACAGTGCATTCAGACCCCTTCACTTTTTCCACATTCTGTTAGAATACAGCCGTATTCTATAATTGATTCAATAGTTTTTCCCCCTCATCAATCTGCACACAATATCCCACAATGACAAAGCTTTAAAAATATATTTCAAAAATGAAAATAGACGTTTACATAAGTATTCAGACCCTTTACTCATTCTTTGCTGAAGCACCTTTGGCAGCGAGTCTTCTTAGGTATGACGCTACAAGCTTGGCACACCTGTATTTGGGGAGTTTCTCCCATTCGTTTCTGCAGATTCTCTCAAGCTCTGTCAGTGTCACGTCGTGTATGTAGGTGGCAAGGAAGTCAAGCACAGGAGAATTTAACTTGGTATAATTGGAGTATTTTAATAACTTAGAACAAACTCCAAAACCAAAGTCCATAATAAAATAAATGTGGGTACAAGAACCCGTCGCACACCAATCCATAAAACATAACAATAAACCATCTCTGACAAGGACATGAGGGGAAACAGAGGGTTAAATACACAACACTTAATGAATGGGATTGGAACTGGCCCGCTCCAGTTGTCCTCGGGGATGACCCTGAGGACGGGGCGCAGGGCGATCCAGATGGAGACGGTGGAACTCTCGTAGCAGGGAAGAATCTAACACGTCCTCCACCGGAACCCAGCATCTCTCCTCCGGACCGTATCCCTCCCAGTCCACGAGGTACTGAAGGCCCCTCGCCCGACGTCTTGAATCCATGATGGATCGAAAGGAGTACGCCGGGACCCCCTCAATATACAGAGGGGGCGGAGGAACCTCCTGCACCTCAGCCTCATGGAGCGGGCCAGTCACCACCGGCCTGAGGAGAGACACATGGAACGAGGGGTTAATATGGTAATCGGGGGAAGCTGTAACCTATATCATACCTCGTTTACTCTCCTCAGGACTTTAAATTCCCCCACAAACCGTGGACCCAGCTTCCGACAGGGCAGGCAGAGGGGCAGGTTTCTGGTCGAGAGCCAGACCCTGTCCCCCTGTGCGAACACTGGGGCCTCACTGTGGTGATGGTACGCTGAAGGTAGACATGGGTGGCGTCCCATGTTTCCTCCGCGTGCTGGAACCAGCCGTACACCGCAGGAGCCTCTGTCTGACTCGGATGCCATGGAGCCAGAACCGGCTGATACCCCAATACAGACGGAAATGGAGAAAGGTTAGTGGAGGAGTGGCGGAGCGAGTTCTGGGCCGTCTCTGCCCAGGGCCCGAACGCTGCCCACTCCCCCGGCCGGTCCTGGCAATAAGACCTCAGAAACCTACCCCGATCCTGGTTAACTCTCTCTACCTGCCCGTTACTCTCGGGTTGAAAACCTGAGCTAAGGCTGATCGAGACCCCCAGATGATCCATGAATGCCTTCCAGACCCTTGATGTAAATTGGGGACCCCGAGCAGACACTATATCCTCAGGCACCCTGTAGTGCCGTAAGACGTGTGTAAACAGGGCCTCCACAGTCTGTAGGGCCGTAGGGAGACCGGGCAAAGGGAGGAGACAACAGGACTTAGAAAAATTATCCACAACGACCAGGATCGTGGTGTTACCCTGTGAAGGTGGAAGATCGGTTATAAAATCTGCTGACAGGTGCGACCACGGCCGCTGTGGAATGGGTAAGGGTTGTAACTTACCTCTGGGCAGGTGTCTAGGAGCCTTGCACTGGGCGCACACTGAGCAGGAGGATACATAAACCCTTACGTCTCTTTCTAAAGTGGGCCACCAGTACCTCCCACCAAGACAGCGCACCGTCCAAGCGATCCCAGGATGACCAGAGGAGGGAGACGTGTGAGCCCAATAGATCAGCCGATTGCAGACAGCAGACGGAATGTACAGATGCCCAGCTGGACACTGGGGGGGAGCGGGCTCTGCACGCGACGCCCGCTCAATGACCGCGTCCAGCTCCCACACTACCGGCGCCACCAAGCAAGAGGCTGGGAGTATGGGAGTGGGATCCATGGGCCGATCTTCTGTGTCGTACAGCCGGGACAGTGCGTCTGCCTTGACGTTCTGGGAGCCTGGTTTGTAAGAGAGGGTAAACACAAAACGGGTGAAAAACATGGCCCACCTTGCCTGACGAGTATTCATTCTCCTCGCTGCAATGAGGTTACTCTCCATCTCCACTCCTGACGTGGAAATGCGATGCCCTAGGAAGGAGAAGGACTGTTGAAAGAACAAGCATTTCTCAGCCTTGACATACAGGTCATGCTCCAACAGGCAACCAAGCACCTTGCGCACCAGGGACACATGCTCTGCGCCTGTAGTGGAGTATATCAGAATGTCATCGGTATACACCACTACACCCTGCCTGTGCAGGTCCCTGAAAATCTCATCTACAAAGGATTGGAAGACTGATGGAGCATTCATCAACCCGTACGGCATGACGAGGTACTCATAATGCCCTGAGGTGGTACTAAATGCCGTCTTCCACTCGTCTCCCTCTCGGATACGCACCAGGTTGTACGCACTCCTGAGATCCAGTTTAGTGAAGAAGCGCGCCCCGTTCATTGACTCAATCGCCGTGGTGATAAGAGGTAGCGGGTAACTGTACCTCAGCATGATTTGATTTAGACCTCGATAATCAATGCATGGGCGCAGACCTCCATCCTTCTTTTTCACAAAAAAGAAACTCAAGGAGACGGGTGAAGTGGAGGACCGAATGTACCCCTGACGCAGGGATTCTGAGACATATGTCTCAATAGCCACTGTCTCCGCTTGCGACAGGGGATACAAGTGACTCCTGGGAAGTGCAGCGTCTACCAGGAGATCTATCGCACAATCCCCCCGTCGATGGGGTGGTAATTGAGTCGCCTTCTTTTTACAGAAGGCAAGAGCCAAATAGGCATATTCTGGGGGGATGTGCACGGTGGAGACCTGGTCTGGACTTTTCATCGTAGTAGCACCAACGGAAACCCCTAAACACCTACTTAAGCACTCCTGTGACCACCCTGTGAGAGCCCTCTGTGGCCAAGAAATAGTGAGGTTATGATAAGCTAACCAGGGTAGGCCTAGCACCACTGGATACGCAGGAGAGTCAATAAGGAAAATACTCATCTTTTCCGTGTGACCCCCCCACGTCACCATACTCAAAGGAGCAGTGGTCTCCCTGATAAGCCCTGACCCTAATGGTCGACTATCTAAGGCCTGATCTGGACGTCCGCGAGTAGCCAGCATGTTGTCCATCCGGATGGACAGGTCCACCAGCTGGTCGAAGGTGAGGGTGGTGTCTCTGCAGGCCAGCTCCTGACGGACGTCCTCGCGTAGACTGCAGTGGTAATTGTCTATCAGGGCCCTGTTGTTCCATCCCGCGCAGGCAGCCACGAGGGCGAAAACCTTCTCATGGTTCGATGGAGCTGGTTGGACCGTGGCCAGATATAGGTTTAATTGGAGGAGGAAACCCTGGTAGTTGGCAGCACTTCCGTCGTACCCCTGTGACATGGGTAGACGGATCCCACTGGGTTCAGGTGGTAAAGGTTCTCCCAGAATAGACCCCGGTTGTGCTGGTGGAGGCACTAGAAGAACTCCCTGTCTCTCACAGCGTCCATATTCTGGACAACGCGATCCATGGCAAAGGTGGTAAAGCTTCTCCTCATGCTCCTGGACGCGTTCCTCCACCCCCATGTCCGGGTTATTTTCTCCTGCTTACTTCATATTAGGGTCAAAGATTCTGTCACGTCGTGTATGTAGGTGGCAGGGACGTCAAGCACAGGATAATTAAACTTGGTGTAATTGGAGGATTTTAATAACTTAAAACATAAACTCCAAAACCAAAGTCCATAATAAAATAAATGTGGGTACAAGAACCCGTCGCACACCAATCCATAAAACATGAACATAATAATAAACCATCTCTGACAAGGACATGAGGGGAAACAGAGGGTTAAATACACAACACTTAATGAATGGGATTGGAACCAGGTGTGTAAGAAGACCAGACAAAACCAATGGAAAATTAAACATAGATCAATGATGGCCAGAAGACCAGTGACGTCGACCGCCGAGCACTGCCCAAACAAGGAGAGGCATCGACTTCGGCAGAAGTCGTGACAGTCAGGTTGGATGGGGAGCGTTGGTGCACAGCTGTTTTCAGGTTTCTCCAGAGATGATAGATCGGGTTCAAGTCCGGGCTCTGGCTGGGCCACTCAAATACATTCAGAGACTTATCCCGAAGTCACTCCTGCCTTGTCTTGGCTGTGTGCTTAGGGTCGTTGTCCTGTTGGCATGTGAACCTTAGACCCAGTCTGAGGCTCTGGAGCAAGTTTTCATCAAGGATCTCTCTCTACTTTGCTCCGTTCATGTTTGCCTCGATCCTAATTAGTCTCTCAGTCCCTGCCGCTGAAAAACATTCTCACAGCATGATGCTGCCACCACCATGCTTAACCTTTGGGATGGTGCCAGGTTTCCTCCAGACATGACACTTGGCATTCAGGCCAAAGCTGTTTAATCCTGATTTCATCAGTACCGAGAATCTTGTTTCTCATGGTCTGAGAGTCTTTAGGTGCCTTTTGGCAAACTCCAAGCGGGCTGTCAGGTGCCTTTTACCGAGGAGTGGCTTCCGTCTGGCCTCTCTAACATAAAGGCCTGATAGGCGGAGTGTTGCAGAGATGGTTGTCCTTCTGGAAGGTTCTCCCATCTCCACAGAGGACCTCTAGAGCTCTGTCAGAGTGACCATCAGGTTCTTGGTCGTCAGGTTCTTTTGGTACCCTTCCCCAGATCTGTGCCTCGACACAATCCTGTCTCAGAGCTCTGTGGACAATTCCTTCGACCTCATGGCTTGGTTTTTGCTCTGACATGCACTGTCAACCGTGGGACCTTATATAGACAGGTGTGCGCCTTTCCAAATCATGTCCAATCATTTGAATTTAACACAGGTGGACTCCAATCAAGTTGTAGAAACATCTCAAGAATGATCAATGTAACCCAGATGCACCTGAGCTCAACAGGATGCACCTGAGCAGAACATAACAAAATGTGGATAAAGTCGAAGGTTTTGAATACTTTCCGGAGGCACCGCATACATATATATATATATATATATATATATATATATATATATATATATATATATATATGTATGCACACACATACATGTATGCACACAGAGAGAGAGAGAAAGAAAGAAAGATTGTGTGTTCCACTCTGAGGGAAAGGGGCACTTCCCTTGAGGATCCCCCCTTCCCTCCCCTCTAATAACCTCTTCCACCCCCCTCTCCCTCCCCGGGCCAGGCTTTTGTAATGGGATACTCACTGTTATTTCTGCTGAATAAAATAAATCCAACTAATTAACATGTTAACATGATTGATGGGCCCTGATTCTGCAGGGAGCAGGAACGTCTGTCTGTGCACAAGCTGCCCTGCCCTATACTGCTCCACCTGCAAAAAAAAGAGAAGGATCCTAGATTTGAAAGGGAGGGATGTAAACATACAGACCAAGGCCTGGTGTCACAATAGCAATGGAACTTAAGCTTAGGGGTGTTTTAACGAATGGTTTTAACGAATGGTCGCTATGTGCGTCGTTGGAGCATTTGTCGATACTTGTAGGATCGAAAGAAAGGGAACACTCTGCTCTCGGACCAGCTTTCTCCATTCCAATCTTACCATAACATTATAATTATTTCCCAGTACTGACAACGGATCATCTCCTAGAGAGATATTACCACCAACACTGCAAATATTGAGATGGCTTATTCTAATGCTTAATCAAGACAAATGCACAAAATCACAGATCATTGCGTACATGTTAGGCTACACATCCTGAAATATATTGAGACAAATTAGAGAAAGTAGCTTACAAGTAGCAACATATGACTCAATTGTAGAGTCACAGGAGAGGAGTGCGTCTTTGGTATGTAGTTAATCCATGAGGTGCTCTTTGATCATGGGATGAGAATACAACAATACATTGATGCTGGATAGTGAACAATGCAAGCAAAGCCTTGGTGCAAAACAAGCTTCCAGAAGCTTCACCCTGATGAAGGCCGCTGTAGCTGCGACGCGTCGGTGTTGTTGTATAAACCGTAAAACAATAACGAATTCCCACCACATGAGAGTGACTTATTACTTCTGGAAGTTTGTTTTTTTGTTTTATTTTGTTTGTTTGTATCAATTGCAAAGAAATTGGCAACTTTGTTCGAAAGTTATCGTCGGTCACAGAACCAAGCGTTTTCAAGTGCAACGTTAATAAAGATGATTTTGGGAAACAGCTCAGAGATTTAACGATGCTCTCACAAAGGTTCTAACGATGAACTTCGCCTTAATATGCTTGTGGGAAACTGAGCCCTGGTGTATAGGAGGAAGAAGAGGAGGAAAGGTAAAGAGAGGCAATAGTGAAAACATGTTGATACGACACTCTAAGGTTATCATTATTCATATGTAATTATGTTTTGATCAGTTTGTCCACATTTGAGTTTGAGAAGGTCTGGGCAGATGATTAATATCCTATTTGACATTCAACTGGGAAATGTAGTCCCTGGCATTTACACCAGTCTGTCAATGTCTAATAATAAGATACATCAACCGGGGTTAAGTGCTGAACCTCATACTGCTATACACCACAACAGTCTATGTCATCAAAACCCTGTTCCCCAGAGAAAGAACTTAAACCTAACCCCAACCTCATGGGGCCCTGATGTGCTGGAGTCCCTGTTTCTGTGTGTCCCCTGAACTGGGACCACTGTGCAGGCCCTGCCTCTCTCTGTGTAATATCACAGCACACTGCAGATGGCCAACGTTCCTTAGTAGAACTACATAGAACCCCTTTCACCAGTCGAACACAACACAAAGCAGATTCATGAACAAGTATCAAAGGAAAGAATGGATGAATTTGAATGACTATGAATTATCATCACCAGAAAAAAATGGTATATGCTGGGTAGAAGAAAGAAGGTGAAGTGAAACCCTGCTTTAAGAGGCGAACATTAAACATAACAACTATGGGAGAATATCTAGAATCTAAATGGGTCTACGGTATTAGAGTGTAATAGTATCACAGCAAATCATCTGCCTGAAGCCTAAAGCACAAACACTCAACAAGTAAATATCCATGTATCCTATGGTAACAAACGTACTAGAGAAAACCCCTGAACCTGAGGGAAATGATTGCTGGATGTGGGACTAACCTCAAAGACGTGGGATGTGAGATGTGAACATGTGTTGTATAAGACTGTTTGTACTGTAACTTGACGGTATTCCCGTGCATGGGCCAAGAATGTGTGAAATAGTGTGTGTGTGTGTGTGTGTGTGTGTGTGTGTGTGTGTGTGTGTGTGTGTGTGTGTGTGTGTGTGTGTGTGTGTGTGTGTGTGTGTGTGTGTGTGTGTGTGTGTGTGTGTGTGTGTGTGTGTGTAAGTATGTGTGTGTAAGTATGTATGCGTGCATACTATCTACAGTTGAAGTCGGAAGTTTACATACACCTTAGCCAAATACATTTAAACCAGTTTTTCACAATTCCTGACATTTCATCCTATAAAAAATTCCTTGACTTAGGTCAGTTAGGATCACCACTTTATTTTAAGAATGTGAAATGTCAGAATAATAGTAGAGAGAATGATTTATTTCAGCTTTAATTTTTTACATCACGTTCCCAGTGGGACAGAAGTTTACATACACTCAGTTAATATTTCATAGCAAATGTTTTGGGTAGCTATCCACAAGCTTCCACGATAAGTTGGGTGCATTTTGGCCCATTCCTCCTGACAGAGCTGGTGTAACTGTGTCAGGTTTGTAGTCCTCCTTGCTCACACATGCTTTTTCAATTCTGCCCAAAATGTTCTATAGGGTTGAGGTCAGGGCTTTGTGATGGCCACTCCAATAGTTTGACTTTGTTGTCCTTAAGCCATTTTGCCACAACTTTGGAAGTATGTTTGGGGTCATTGTTCATTTGGAAGACCCATTTGCGACCAAGCTTTAACTTCCTGACAGATGTCTTGAGATGTTGCTTCAATATATCCACATCATTTTCCTTCCTTAATTTTCCTTCCACACCCATCCCTCCTGCAGCAAAGCACCACCACAACATGATGCTTCCACCCCCATGCTTCACGGTTGGGATGGTGTTCTTCTGCTTGCAAGCCTCCCCTTATTCCTCCAAACCTAACGACGATCATTATGGCCAAACAGTTCTATTTTTGTTTCATCCGACCAGAGGACATTTTTCCAAAAGTACGATCTTTGTCCCCACGTGCAGTTGCAAACCATAGTCTAGTTTTTTATGGCGGTTTTGGAGCAGTGGCTTCTTCCTTGCTGAGCGGCCTTTCAGGTTATGTCAATATAGGACTCGTTTTACTGTGGATATAGGATGAACCAGACTTGTGAAGTCTACAAAAAAAATTCTGGGGTCTTGGCTGATTTCTTTTGATTTTCCCATGATGTTAAGCAAAGAGGGACTGAGTTTTAAGGTAGGCCTTGAAATACATCCACAAATACACCTCCAATTGACTCAAATTATGTCAATTAGCATATGTCAATTAGCCTAAAGCCATGACAGAATTATCTGGAATTTTCCAAGCTGTTTAAAGGCACAGTCAACTAAGGGGAAGTAAACTTCTGACCCACTGGAATTGTGATACAGTGAATTATAAGTGAAATAATCTGTCTGTAAATAATTGTTGGAAAAATGACTTGTGTCATGCACAAAGTAGATGTCCTAACCCGACTTGCCAAAGCTATAGTTTGTTAATAACAAGACATTTGTGGAGTGGATGAAAAACGAGTTTTAATGACACCAACCTAAGTGTATGTAAACTTCCTACTTCAACTGTATATGCTCATGTGTGTGTCTATTTGTGTGTGTGTATTTGTGTGTGTGCGTATGCACAGAGTAGCCCTCTTATATGTCCTAAACTGTCTGGATCTCTTTCATTCCCGCTATCCACCTTTGAGTTGTTCTGGGAACAATAGAGAACAGAAAGGAGTGGGTGTCTGTCTGTCAGGCCAGTGCGGCCCGGTTTTATCAATGAATTAATCAATAGTGTCACAGCACTACATCCTTCTTCCTTCCTCGTTATTTTAATTAGCCATTTATATGGATCCCCCCCCCACCCCTCTCTCTTTGTATTTGATTAACACATTAACATGCGCTCAATAAAGAGAGCAAGGACGTCAAGATGGCCGCCGCATGGCTGGTCACTTTGTAGTTTGTCCGTCTTCCTTCCTCTGACCCTCCCTCTCTCTCCACGCTCCGCCACTCCACTTCTGGGAAAGTCAAAACTAATTTGAGGTAATTTATGCAAATGAGCGAGAGGAGGTGCGTTCAGGTGGCTATGCTAAAGAGGGTCCGGTTGGTTTATGAGCACGCAGACACAAGTACGGAAACGTACTACACACAACACACACACACACTTACACACACACACACACACACACACACACACACACACACGTGACAAATTATCACACACCCTCACAGAAACATACTAGAATTTGTACTCTCCCCCAGCACACAATGACATAAACTGTCGTCACCAAAAACCTGCATAGATGCCTCGACACACAAACCCTCTTTCACAAAACCTCACACCTTCACTGGAAATTGAAACACACCTGAACACATGGCCCAGCCATTAGAAGATAGTGTGTAAAGCTTAAAAAAACAGTTACACTTGGTAACAGAATATTTACTACTTTCAAACACGTAAGTGACAATGCGTATGTGTGTGTGTGTGTGTGTGTGTGTGTGTGTGTATGTAAATGTGCGTGTAGTGAGGTGATGAGGTGAGACTGATGAAGCCCACAGCTCATATAATATAGCACCATGTGCAACTCATATGTTGGCCTTTTGTTAATAGGAGTCGCTCATCAAACCCTGTACCCCACCATCACCCCCCCAAACTAAAGCAGCACCCCGCCAGACTACCACCTCATCCCCCACTCCACCAACGCCTGCATGTTAAGGTGATTGACACTTTCCAGATTGCCAGATTGTTCTCAGAATAACGGAGCAGTGACATCACACCCATTACAGCCTCTAAATATAATCACACATGCTGTATGAGTGGCAAGTGTGTAAACATGCATATTCTCGTCAGTGTGTGTGTGTGTGTGCGAGTGTGTGTGAGTGAAAGAGTGTCAGTGTATGATTTTGTACACAGTATGCACAGTCTATGCTGCTGCAAGATATGACCCCCTTCTCCACCGGAAACAGAACACTGAGATAATGGTGCTAAAAATAACCAATGACAAAATTAATCAACTTAAGAAACTTTATGAATGCCTGATAAATAATTCATTAGGAAGGAGTGGCCAGACGGTGAAAGGGGATAGGAGTGGCTCCAGTTGCTAAAAGGGGGAGGGCCATGGCTAGCAAAAGGCTGGAGTTAGTCTGTGATGTAGGAAGTGCCTGTGGTGCAGAGAGAGTGGATTGGTGGATTGACAGACGGAATAGATGGGACTGTGTTTGTTCATAGGGGTTACTGTATGCTGTGGGAGGGGTCCCTGCAGGACTCCCCCCGCAACACACACACACGCACACACCCTCGTCTCCCTCCACCCTTGTTGTAATGAGAGCCAGGCACACACATGTCTGAGGGGCTGCTGCTGCAGAGGGAGCGAGGCCCGGGCCCCTACCCGGCCTGTCTGGCCAACACATTGTAATTTACGAGCTTTCTGAGATGTCACGTTGAGATCTCAATTAAGCTACACAGCCGCTCGACACCGCCTCTGGCCCAGACCCACAGTGTGTAATGCTGCACGGCAACAGCACAGAGCTCCCTGTCTCCCAGTCCCAGTTCTATTGAGGCCACAGCAACAGAGAACACCAACAGTAAATATTTGAGGTAAGAAACAAAGAGGAGAGGGGGGATTCATTTAGTCTCAGTTTGAAAACATGACATTGTGATTAAAAGTCAGGGCTGTCTGGGAAGCCACTTTACTCACTCGATGAAGCCCTCGATAGAGGCTCGGTGAGGAGCAGACACACGAGCACAGGCATGCCCACAAGCACACGCACACCTGTACGCATACACACACACACACACACACACACTTATATACACACAAACAAAAAAGAAATACACCCACACAACAGACCACTGAGAGAAGTGAAGACAAAACTAAACATTGTTAATGAGAGGAGAAATAGCACAAAGCCAAAAGGAGATAGAGAGAGAGGGAAAGATTGAGAGAATGCAAGAACAAAAGAACGAGATAACGAAAAAACGAGTGCACGTGTGACTGAGAGCAGGGCATAAAAACCCATAGACTTTAACTACTGTTCTCTGATCAGATCCATATGTCCCTTGGCCTGGGCATCATACATTCTCCTGCTCCTAACAAGCCAGTCCTTAATGATACCAGACACATTTTACAAGGACTATATTATATTGATGGCTGTTGAGCCACAGTGCTATTTAGCTTACCAGAAATCTGAAATGGTAGGCAGTTGGGCGTAGGGTTGCGTAACTGCCTACCATTTCAGATTTCTGGCAAGCTAAATAGCACTGTGGCTCAACAGCCATCAATATAATATAGTCCACACAGAGCCAGAGCCAGAGCCAGAGCCAGAGCCAGAGGCACATCACAGATCCCCTTCCAGGTTTGTATTACCAAAGCCCTCTGCTTGCGCTCTCTCAGCTACACATGTAGGATCTTCATTTGATCACTCTGTTGTCACTGAGAGCTAATAGCCTAACCGCTGATCAATAAGTAATACAGCAGAGGAAAGGTGTGAATGGACTAAACGCTGAAATCGTTTAGCTGCAGGATTACTTTGCTGCGACAATATTAGTCAAAATTACATTCAACACCTGTAGCTGTTTCTGGGATAGCTTTGGTCTTATAGAGTGGTAACGCCACTGGCCACAACAGGGGAACGGATGGAATGCATAGGCATGAGTAGTATTGCATTACTTGTAGGTAGTAGTCATCAATCAGTCAATCAAAGTCAACAATCACCGCTCACTGTTGAGGTGGTTTTGTGCTCAGTGTGTTGGACTTGGGTCATGTTCAGTAGGGCACACTGTAACAAAATGTTTTACCGGTTCTGGCCATGACCCAGGGCCACATAATGTGTGGTTGATGCTGTGTGTTGGGTGAAGTCGTTAGATACGGTCGGTGGCAGGCAGCCTGGCAGGGTACCATCAGGAAGCCCTGGTCCTCCACACAGAGATCACTGGAACTGGTCGTGGGCGTGGCACTCGCCAAAATGAATGCCACTGATTGGCTATGATCCTAACGAGCTGCAATTATAGTGAATCCACTGTTACTGCCTGGCTTTAACGAGCAAGTCATCACACAGCCCACAATTATCATCAACATAACAATTAAACACAACTCCAGCCTTTTAAATGTTCTCATGTGTGAGGCCCTCCCATGCAGGACACTGGTAGACTGCAGACAGACAGACAGACAGACAGACAGACAGACAGACAGACAGACAGACAGACAGACAGACAGACAGACAGACAGACAGAGGCTGGCCACTAGGGGTGAAACGGTACGTGTAATCGTACTGAACCGTTCGGTACAGGGTCCACTGTGCACGGTTCTGTACGCACTGCGAACCGAACAATACAATACAATAATAATCATATATTATAGCTAGGATTGACTGCAATGACAACAAACTCAGTCCAATCATGCTGTGACACACCGCCCCAGACCATGCTGGACCCTCCACCTCCAAATCGATCCTGCTCCATAGTACAGGCCTTGGTGTAACGCTCATTCCTTTGACGATAAATGCGAATCCTACCATCACCCCTGGTGAGACAAAACCGCGACTCATGAAGATCGCTTTTTGACAGTCCTGTCTGGTCCAGCGATGGTGGGTTTGTGCCCATATGCAACGTTGTTGCCGGTGATGTCTGCTGAGGACCTGCCTTACAACAGGCCTACAAGCCCTCAGTCCAGCCTCTCTCAGCCTATTGCGGACAATCTGAGCACTGATGGAGGGATTGTGTGTTCCTGGTGTAACTCGGGCAGTTGTTGTTGCCATCCTGTACCTGTCCAGCAGGTGTGATGTTCGGATGTACCGATCCTGTGCAGGTGTTGTTACACGTGGTCTGCCACTGCGAGGACGATCAGCTGTCCATCCTGTCTCCCTGTAGCGCCGTCTTAGGCGTCTCACAGTACGGACATTGCAATTTATTGCCCTTGCCACATCTGCAGTCCTCATGCCTCCTTGCAGCATGCCTAAGGCACGTTCACGCAGATGAGCAGGAACCCTGGGCATCTTTCTTTTGGTGTTTTTCAGAGTCAGTAGAAAGGCCTCTTTAGTGTCCTAAGATTTCATAACTGTGACCTTAATTGCCTACCGTCTGTAAGCTGTTAGTGTCTTAACGACCGTTCCACAGGTGCATGTTCATTAATTGTTTATGGTTCATCAAGCACAGGAAACCCTTTACAATGAAGAACTGTGAAGTTATTTGGATTTTTACGAATTATCTTTGAAAGAGTTAATATATTTCATTGTAAAATAAATATTACTTCATAAACTAATGGTGTATAAATTAACATGGGAAAAATATCCACATAGTAATTAAGTTATCTTTTAAAAAAAAGAAAGTTGTTTGCAGACTTGTTTAAAAGTTGCTGTGCGTTTTGTTGCCAACCTTACTTTGCTACCTGACAACTTTACGGTTTTTACTTTACCGTTTATATTTTAAATTTTTCCCTCACTCAACTTTTTTTCATTCAACTTTTTCACTCCGGACGCTTTATCTGGACATGGTTCGTCAGGACCTCCAACAGCCGAATCTAAGTAGTAACATTAACATGATGCCTTCTAATTGCAGTCACTGTACACATAATATACAGGAGAACGATCGCCTTACAGAGAGGATAGCTGTGCTGCAAGCCCAGCTTCAGACGCAATCGTTAGGCAAGGGTAATTTCAGTGTAGGAAAGGATGAAACAGCGTCTGTGCCACCAGTAAGTACAGATAGTAACGTTAGTATAAATCCCCTCGCGCGGTCCCCACGGCTGGACAACTTTCTAATGGCTTCTGGAGGGAAATGCTGTAGGAATGCTCATTCAGCCGACATAAACTTTCAACCGGTTTTCCCCATTAACTTCTTGGTGACAGGGGGCAGTATTTTCACTTCCGGATGAAATGCATGCCCAAATTCAACTGCCTGCTACTCACCCCCAGAAGATCAGATATGCATATCATTAGTATATTTGGATAGAAAACACTCTGAAGTTTCTAAAACTGTTTGAATCATGTCTGTGAGTATAACATAACTTATGTAGCAGGCGAAATCCAGAGGAAAAAACATTCCGTTTTTTTTGAGGTCTCTCTCTTTTCAATGGGTTTTCATTGGGAATCCATATTTCTAAGGGACCTTCTTCCAGTTTCTACAGCATCCACTGGATGTCACCAGTCTTTAGAAATTGGTTGAGGTTTTTCCTTTGTGTAATGAAGAAGTAGCCCTGTTCAAAACGAGGGTAACTTCAAATGTACTGTTTGTTAGAGGCATGTGACCAGAAAGGTAGGGTCAGATTGTTTTCTTCCTGTATTGAACACAGATCATCCCGTCTTCAATGTTATCAATTATTTACTTTTAAAAAGACCTAAAGTTGTATTACAAAAGTAGTTTGAAATGTTTTGGCAAAGTTTACAAAGTTTTACAAAGTTTGACTTTTGAGATATTTTGCAGTCACGTTGCGCAAGTTGGAAACGGTGTTTTTCTGGATCAAACGTGCCAAATAAACTGACATTTTGGATATATATTGACGGAATTAATCGATCATTTGTGATGTTTATGGGACATATTGGAGTGCCAACAGAAGAAGCTCGTCAAAGGTAAGGCATGATTTTTTCCGCTATCTCCAGACTAGAAACTTTGTCAGGGCTAACACACCTGGATTTCCCAATAGGCCTGCGAATACAGCTATAGAGAGCATCTTGGAGCTGAACAAGCTTCCTAGGGGCGCAATTTCAGATGTATATGCAATCATTCATGACTTACAGAACCCTTCTTTGGTGCCTTTAAAGACTCGATGGAAAAAGGATTTGGGGGAGGAACTTGGGGAAGACGCCTGGGAATCTGTGCTGCACAGGGTGCACTCGTCCTCTTTTAGCACTAGACACAGCCAAACTTGGAAGAATATTCTCTGATTTTGATCCTACCTGTGTCAGATGTAAAGTGGAACCAGCCACACTGTTGCATATGTTTTGGGGCTGTCATAAACTGTCAGGTTTCTGGGAATTAATATATAAATGTTTCTCTGATATATATGACACTGTTATAGATCCGTCTCCACTTACAGCCCTTTTTGGAGTACTGCCCATGGGTACCTCCCTATCAAGAATCCAGTCGGACACTGTTGCTTATACAACTCTTTTAGCTAGACGGCTAATACTACAGAACTGGAAGATGGCAGCTCCCCCATCTTATAAATATTGGGTGAGGGATGTGTTGTGCTCTCTGAAACTAGAAATTTTTTAATTAAATTCACGTGGGAACCCCAAACTGTTTGATGAGGCTTGGGCTCCATTCCGGTCTTACTTTAAACAGTCCATCCTCTGATGGCATTCCAATTAATACTAAAATAAGTCTGTGACTTAAGGGTTGGAGGAGCCTCTCTCTGTGCTTTTGCTGGGGGGGGGGCATTAAGGTCCATGTGCTTATTGATTGTGATCCGCAGATGCCTTGTTCATCTTGCTCGGGCAGAGACTGAAGTGTGAGCTTGTTTTTCCCAGTTATTTTTACATTTTGTTCACGCCTACATGAATAATCATTTAATTTTTTTATTTTAAAGCATTGAAAAAAAAAAAAATCTGTCCAGTGGATGGTCGGTCTGTGGCCATGACTCTCTGTGAGTGGTTGCATTTCTCCACCCTTATCCCTTGACTGTTTACAGGAACAATGGTGAGGTGTTTGCTCTGTCCCTGTACTATAGATTGCCCTTTAACCTCTGTAGCCTTCTGCCTGGTATGTTTAACTTGTCTAAAGTATGGTATCTTTAAAGCTATTTTTTTATTTGTATTTTTATTTGTATTTTTTTTTCTAGTTGAGTATATTATTTATATTGCCTTGTCTTGTCTCTGTGTGTGTGTGTGTGTGTGTGTGTGTAAAACTTAATAAACAGAGTTAAAAAAAAAAAAAAAAAGGTAAGGCATAATTTATATTTTTATTTCTGCGTTTTGTGTCGCGCCTGCAGAGTTTAAATATGCTTTTCTCTTTTTATTTACGGAGGTGCTATCCTCAATGGCATCGTTTGCTTTCGCCGAAAATCCTTTTTGAAATCTGACATGTTGGTTGGATTCACAACATGTGTAGCTTTAATTTGGTATCTTACATGTGTGATTTCATGAAAGTTAGATTTTTATAGTAATTTATTTGAATTTGTCACTCTGCATTTTCTCTGGCTTTTGGCCAGGTGGGATGCTAGCGTCCCACATATCCCAGAGGGGTTAAGCAGCAAGTCGGAGTCTGAGGCCGAGCCTTCTCTTGTCTCTACACCTCCCGTTATGGGGTCTGAGATGCCGAAGCTTCCCACCATTAGCTCTGACAAATTGAAAACCCTAGTCATTGGTGACTCCATTACCCGCAGTATTAGACTTAAAACTAATCATCCAGCGATCATACACTGTTTACCAGGGGGCAGGGCTACCAACTTTAAGGCTAATCTGAAGATGGTGCTGGCTAAGGCTAAAACTGGCGAGTGTAGAGAGTATAGAGATATTGTTATCCACATCGGCACCAACAATGTTAGGATGAAACAGTCAGAGGTCACCAAGCGCAACATAGCTTCCGCGTGTAAATCAGCTCGATGTGTCGGCATCGAGTAATTGTCTCTGGCTCCCTCCCAGTTAGGGTGAGTGATGAGCTCTACAGCAGTCTCATAACTCAATCACTGGTTGAAAATTGTTTTCTGCCCCTCCCAAAAGATAGAATTTGTAGATAATTGGCCCTCTTTCTGGGACTCACCCACAAACAGGACAAAGCCTGGCCTGCTGAGGAGTGACGGACTCCATCCTAGCTGGAGGGGTGCTCTCATCTTATCTACCAACATAGACAGGGCTCTAACTCCTCTAGCTCCACAATGAAATAGGGTGCAGGCCAGGCAGCAGGCTGTTAGTCAGCCTGCCAGCTTAGTGGAGTCTGCCACTAGCACAGTCAGTGTAGTCAGCTCAGCTATCCCCATGGAGACCGTGTCTGTGCCTCGACCAAACATGGCGGTGTTCGCCTTAGCAATCTCACTAGGATAAAGACCTCCTCCATTCCTGCCATTATTCAAAGAGATCGTGATACCTCACATCTCAAAATAGGGCTACTTAATGTTAGATCCCTCACTTCAAAGGCAGTTATAGTCAATGAACTAATCACTGATCATAATCTTGAAGTGATTGGCCTGACTGAAACATGGCTTAAGCCTGATGAATTTACTGTGTAAAATGAGGCCTCACCTCCTGGTTACACTAGTGACCATATCCCCCGTGCATCCCGCAAAGGCGGAGGTGTTGCTAACATTTACGATAGCAAAATTCCTATAAAATAAATATATGACGTTTTCGTCTTTTGAGTTTCTAGTCATGAAATCTATGCAGCCTACTCAATCACTGTTTATAGCTACTGTTTACAGGCCTCCTGGGCCATATACAGCGTTCCTCACTGAGTTCCCTGAATTCCTATCGGACCTTGTAGTCATAGCAGATAATATTCAAATTTTTGGTGATTTTAATATTCACATGGAAAAGTCCACAGACCCACTCCAAAAGGCTTTCGGAGCCATCATCGACTCAGTGGGTTTTGTCCAACATGTCCCTGGACCTACTCACTGTCACAGTCATACTCTGGACCTAGTTTTGTCTCATGGAATACATTTGTGGATCTTAATGTTTTTCCTCATAATCCTGGACTATCGGACCACCATTTTATTACGTTTGCAATTGCAACAAATAATCTGCTCAGACCCCAACCAAGGAGCATCAAAAGTCGTGCTATAAATTCACAGACAACACAAAGATTCCTTGATGCCCTTCCAGACACCCTCTGCCTACCCAAGGACGTCAGAGGACAAAAATCAGTTAACCACCTAACTGAGGAACTTAATTTAACCTTGCACAATACCCTAGATGCAGTTGCACCCCTAAAAACAAAACAAAATTGTCATAAGAAACTAGCTCCCTGGTATACAGAAAATACCTGAGCTCTGAAGCAAGCTTCCAGAAAATTGGAACGTAAATGGCGCCACACCAAACTGGAAGTCTTCTGACAAGTTTGGAAAGACAGTACCATGCAGTATCGAAGAGCCCTCACTGCTGCTGTTGTGCAGCAACTCACTGCCTTCCTGAAGACAAACAATGTATACGAAACGCTTCAGTCTGGTTTTAGACCCCATCATAGCACTGAGACTGCACTTGTGAAGGTGGTAAATTACCTTTTAATGGGGTCAGACCGAGGCTCTGCATCTGTCCTCGTGCTCCTAGACCTTAGTGCTGCTTTTGATACCATCTATCACCACATTCTTCAGGAGAGATTGGAAACCCAAATTAGTCTACACGGACAAGTTCTGGCCTGGTTTTGATCTTATCTGTCGGAAAGATATCAGTTTGTCTCTGTGAATGGTTTGTCCTCTGACAAATCAACTGTAAATTTCGGTGTTCCTCAAGGTTCCGTTTTAGGACCACTATTGTTTTCACTATATATTTTACCTCTTGGGGATGTCATTCGAAAACATAATGTTAACTTTCACTGCTATGCGGATGACACACAGCTGTACATTTCAATGAAACATGGTGAAGCCCCAAAATTGCCCTTGCTAGAAGCATGTGTTTCAGACATAAGGAAGTGGATGGCTGCAAACGTTCTACTTTTTAACTCGGACAAAACAGAGATGCTTGTTCTAGGTCCCAAGAAACAAAGAGATCTTCTGTTGAATCTGACAATTAATATTGATGGTTGTACAGTCGTCTCAAATAAAACTGTGAAGGACCTCGATGTTACTCTGGACCCTGATCTCTCTTTTGACGAACATATCAAGACTGTTTCAAGGACAGCTTTTTTTCCATCTAGGTAACATTGCAAAAATCAGAAACTTTCTGTCCAAAAATTATACAGAAAAATGTATCCATGCTTTTGTTACTTCTAGGCTAGACTACTGCAATGCTCTACTTTACGGCTACCCGGATAAAGCACTAAATAAACTTCAGTTAGTGCTAAATACGGATGCTAGAATCCTGACTAGAACCAAAAAAATGTATCATATTACTCCAGTGCTAGCCTCCCTACATTGGCTTCCTGTTAAGGCAAGGGCTGATTTCAAGGTTTTACTGCTAACCTACAGAATATTACATGGGCTTGCTCCTACCTATCTTTCTGATTTGGTCCTGCCGTACATACCTACACGTACGCTACGGTCATAAGACGCAGGCCTCCTAATTGTCCCTAGAATTTATAAGCAAACAGCTGGAGGCAGGGCTTTCTCCTATAGAGCTCCGTTTTTATGGAATGGCCTGCCTGCCCATGTGAGAGACGCAGACTCGGTCTCAACCTTTAAGTCTTTACTGAAGACTCATCTCTTCAATGGGTCATATGATTGAGTGTAGTCTGGCCCAGGAGTGTGAAGGTGAACGGAAAGCCACTGGAGCAAAGACCCGCCCTTGCTGTCTGCCTGGCTGGTTCCCCTCTCTCCACTGGTATTCTCTGCCTCTAACCCTATTACAGGGGCTGAGTCACTGGCTTACTGGTGCTCTTTCATGCCGTCCCTAGGAGGGGTGTGTCCCTTGAGTGGGTTGAGTCACTGACGTGATCTTCCTGTCTGGGTTGGCACCCCCCTTCGGTGGCGGAGATCTTTGTGGGCTATACGCGGCCTTGTCTCAGGATGGTAAGTTGGTGGTTGAAGATATCCCTCTAGTGGTGTGGGGGCTGTGGTTTGGGAAAGTGGGTGGGGTTATATACTTCCTGTTTGGCCCTGTCCGGGGGTATCATCGGATGGGGCCACAGTGTCTCCTGACCCCTCCTGTCTCAGCCTCCAGTATTTATGCTGCAGTAGTTTATGTGTCGGGGGGCTAGGGTCAGTTTGTTATATCTGGAGTACTTCTCCTGTCTTATCCGGTGTCCTGTGTGAATTTAAGTATGCTCTCTCTAATTTCTCTTTCTTTCTCTCTCTCTGAGGACCTGAGCCCTAGGACCATGCCACAGGACTACCTGGCATGATGACTCCTTGCTGTCCCCAATCCACCTGGCCGTGCTGCTGCTCCAGTTTCAACTGTTCTGCCTGCAGCTATGGACCTCTGACCTGTTCACCAGACTTGCTACCTGTCCCAGACCTGCTGCTTTCAACTCTCTAGAGACAGCAGGAGCGGTAGGCCCGTGCAGGCCCTGTTGATTGCTGATAGCCTGTTAGAGTGGTGGATAAAACGTCTACAACATACAGGCCCTGTTGATTGCTGATAGCCTATTAGAGTGGTGGATAAAACGACTACAACATGCAGGCCCTGTTGATTGCTGATAGCCTATTAGAGTGGTGGATAAAACGACTACAACATGCAGGCCCTGTTGATTGCTGATAGCCTGTTAGTGGTGGATAAAACGTCTACAACATGCAGGCCCTGTTGATTGCTGATAGCCTATTCGAGTGGCAATACGAGTAACATGACTACTCATTGGCGCCGACATCACTCCCCAAAGTGCCAATAGGTGGGACTAGGCGAAAAAAATGAAACGGCAACCAATCGGCAACTTCTT
Source organism: Oncorhynchus tshawytscha (assembly GCF_018296145.1). Taxonomy (NCBI): domain Eukaryota; kingdom Metazoa; phylum Chordata; class Actinopteri; order Salmoniformes; family Salmonidae; genus Oncorhynchus; species Oncorhynchus tshawytscha. The sequence goes on from NC_056441.1 coordinate 58,835,172, forward strand.
CTCCCCACAGCCTTCAGGCAACAATATGCTGCTGACTCCGGTAGGGCTAAAGAAATCAACGCAGCGATAGCAAAACTCATAGCGGCAGACCCTTCTCCGTGGTAGAGAATGCGGGGTTCAGAAACATGTTTAAATTGGTCGAGCCGCGCTTCACTATTCCTTCTCCTACACATTTTCCCCAGACATTAATACCTAACATATACAAACCAAAAAAAAACAAAGAACAACTTGAGTCGTCAGAAAAGTGGTCTGTTGCTCTAACAACAGACAGTTGGACGTCTAGAGCTACAGAGACCGACCTTACTGTAACGGCTCATTTCATTACGGCAGAGTGGGAGATATAAAGCCATGTCCTTGAGAGGAGTCACACCAGTGTAGAGTTGGGGGAAGAGCTATGGGAAGTAGTTGCAGTGTGGAAGTTGGATGTAATGTAATGATTCCTGTGACCACTGACAACGCTAGAAATATTGCAAATGCAGTTGCACTAGCTGGATTAGGGCCACAGATAGGATGCTTTGCTCACGTTATTCATCTAGCATCTCAAAAAGCAATGTCAGTGAATCCAATCTATCGTCTCCTAGCAAAGATCAGGAAGGTGGTATTCTTCTTCCATAAAAGCACAACTGCTGCACATGTTTTCAAGACAAAACAGGAGATTCTGGAGCTGCCAAACCACAAATTAATCCAAGATGTCCCTGCTAGACGGAATTCAAGCTATGACATGGTTGAGAGATACCTTGAGCAGAAAGTTGTGGTGTATTCTACACTGACTGATCAAGCTGTGAGGAAGACTGTCAAGGATATTGTGACTTTGTCTGAAAATGACTTCCGACTAGCAGAGGAAGTTATCAAAGTGTGCAGATCTCTCAAAACAGTCACAACACTGATATGCACTGGGGTTCTCCTCCAGAAAAGAAGTCTACCATGGCTGAGCTTTTTGGGGAGTTGTTCACGACCCAGGAGCAGGGAACCAAGTCAAAAGTCAAGGTCATAGAGGAGGAGGTGACCTCATACAGGGAAGTGGACTGTATTCCCCTGGATGCTGATCTACTTACATGGTGGAAGACCAACAAGTTAATATACCCTCATGTTGCCATATTAGCAAGGCGCTGTGCCTGGGACCTCTGTACCGAGCGAGAGGGTATTCTCCACAGCGGCTGACATTGTCACAGCAAGCCCATCTGTGCTCATTGCAGATCATGTGGATAGACTAATCTTCTTAAAGAACAACTGGAAAATCTGATAAAAATGTTTATATTTTTTTCAAGTAACCAGTCTCAAGCGGACCTATTTTGTTTAAGGCACTGCTATGTGACTTAATTTTGATATATGCTGCTGGACTTTGCACTATTGTTGAAGTTCTGTTTTAAATGCCTATCTTATTTCATGTTATAAGGCTGTTTTTTGTTGTCCCTTCGTTTCAATATGCTCCTGGGAATTCAAGCTACCCATGTTTACTATTATACTATTATAAAAAATGGAAAATGGAAATACAAATGACACATTTCTCAGGCATTCATTTTGTCGATGTATCGAAACCGTACCGAACCGTTACACCACTGTACCGTATCGTTCCGAACCGTGAGTTTTGTGAACCGTTTCACCCCTACTGGCCACAGATGTACTGTATGCCAATGGGAAAGACGAAGAGCAGGTCCCCTTAGTGGGACATGACTGCAGCTGCTGTGGTCATATAAGCTCTACACAAGCACACTTGGAAGAACACAAATTCAGAATGGGTATCAAGATGGGTACACATACACGCACAGACACGAACAGTGTGAACTGTGCAAACATATACACCAACATTAATTAAACACATCCAGCATGTATAATGTAAATGACATCAATCTCCAACTTCATAAAAATATATATAATGATCTACAACCACATTTGATTTTTCCTTCACTCCTATCCTTCCTATATCTCCTTCCCTTCTCTTTCCCTTCCTCTTCCCACTCTCTCTCTCTATCTCCCCCTCCCTCCCTCCTTCCACAGTGGATGGCTGAGTATGTATGCCAGTGGCTGTGGGCTTGGCCTGTGATGGTCCCGTTAGTGAGCGCTGTAACTTAGTGGTCTCCAGAAGCAAAACAGCTTAGAGACAGTAGCCACGCTCCAGCAGGCAGGCAGGCATAAAGACAGACAGAGACAGACAGACAAACAGGGAGGGAGAGAGGCAGAAGGACAGACTGACAGACTTTTGAAAAGCCCTCGGGGGGGGTGCAAAAAATGTCAACAGTTTTTCTCTATGTTACACTGGCAGGGTTTTGGAGGGCAGCTTTGGCAAATCTTCTGTGTGACTCCGGGAGAGAGGGTAAGTGTGTGTGCGTGTGTGTGTGTGCGTGTGTGTGTGTGCGTGTGTGTGCACATGTGTGTGGTGGCTGTGCTAACAGGCAAGCAGGGCTGTGTGCCGGTTGGGTCATGCTGGTTTGTGTTGGGCAGCTGCAGTGTGGACTTGGCAGTGGAGAGCTCCTCCAGAGAGCCAGGGAAGGGAAGGCCAGGGCTAGACAGGGGCCAGGAGGAGGGACCAGGGTCTGGGCTACACACAGACACAGCCCAGAGAATGGAGCCTCTGTGTGGGACAGCAGCCCTGCAGGGACACCTCAACAGGGAACTCACAGTCAGTGAGGAGTGCTGAGGGCAGGGGTGAGCCAGTGACGCAGGAAGGACACAAATACAAACACACACACACCTTCTCTCACACTCTCTGTAATACCGGAAAAAAACGGAAAGTAGAGATCTCAGGCGGTTGGTATGGTTGTCGTCTCGCAGTGTGTGTGTGTACGTACTTGATTTTCTCACTGTGTGCATGCGTGTGTGTGTGTACGTACTTGATTTTCTCACTGTGTGCATGCGTGTGAGTGTTTGTTTGTGTGTGCGTGTGTCGCGGGCCAGCGGTCCCTGTGTGTTTGTCAGGGTAGTGATTAATGACTCCACATCATGATAACATGAGGGAGAGACCTATTCATTCACACAAAGGGCCTCATCGGGCTCCCTCCACAGACAAATACTGGCCCGGAGCACTCACCCTTTGTGCCAGTTAACCTTCCATTTATTTATCCTTGCAACTCCTGTACTTTTTCTCTCTCTCTCTCTCGCTCTCTCTCTCTCTCTCTCGCTCTGTCACCTTCTTTCTTTCATTCATTCAACCTTCTTCTCCCACAACTCTACTGCAGGTGCCCAAAAGAAGACCAGGACAGGGGGTTGGTTGCTGGACTGAAAAGTGTGTGTGTGTGTGGACGACATGCACTAATGGTGGATCACAGCAGTATACAGCAACGTACA
>NC_056441.1:58843456-58910956 GCF_018296145.1 Oncorhynchus tshawytscha
CAGGTGCTCAGCGTATGTGGGAACTCCTTCAAGACTGTTGGAAATGCATTCCAGGTGAAGCTGGTTGAGAATATGCCAAGAGTGTGCAAAGCTGTCATCAAGGCCAAGGGTGGTTACTTTCAAAAATCTGAAAACTGAAATATATTTTGATTTCTTTCACTTTTTTTGGTTACTACATGATTCCATGTGTGTTATTTCATAGTTTTAGTTTCTACAATGTAGAAAATAGTCAAAATAAAGAGTAGGTGTGTCCAAACGTTTGACTGGTACTGTATGCGTGCTCGGGCCTCGTGTGTGTAACGCCAGCCCCAGCGAACATGCCGGTGTGTGTGTGTGTGTGTGTGTAGCGGTGTGTGTGTCCACCACCAGTGTGTCCACACTCTCTATATGCTCTTCCATAGGCTTCCATGTAGCCTCATAGTCTCCTACTACTGTACATGATGCTGTGGGACAGAGACATAACTGGCTCAGAGGTCTCCCCTCTCCCCCCTTTTTATGAGCCTAATCACACTTATGCCATTTGTCTGGGTGGCGAGAGAGGGAGGGCTGGATTGAGGGGTTGTGTATCAGGGGCAGGCATCCGTGGCGCTCCGCCGGCCGTTGTGGCAGCCACCCCTGATTGTTTCCCTGACGACAGAATGCATCATATCCCCAAAAAACGGATGGAGCTGTCGGCCCGGAAAATCTCTTTGTAGCCTTACTGTCAGAGATCATCATAAATAACCATGACATCAGAGCTCTCTTATCTATGGGCCGCCTGCTCGTGATCGATGGCATGGCTACCGCAGTGTAAATAGCTTCTAATGCCCCCATCTTCCCCTTCAAATAGGCCCCCGTTATTTATGACGGCCGTTTGGGTTACCAGTCCGGGCGGTGGACACGATTTATTTTCTTCTTATGGTTGCTTTTGAGTCTGGACCAGAGAGATGGGGTAGAGGGGAGGGGGAGTGATGGGGGGTGTTAACCCGCCTCCTCCTTTCTACACTGCCCTTCCTTCCTAACCAACTGCTGAGGGAGGTGAAGCTCATCACCAGAGAGGGTGGGTTGGGGAGTGGACCTGGGTGCACCTCGCCCCGCCCTGCAGTAACGACGGGACATCCGTTACCCTGATGACAGTGAGAGTGGCAGGCCTATTTGCACGGCCGGCGGCGTGGAGTGACGGATTGGACAGGGGAGGCGGTTGGAGGCGGCAGGAGAGGTGACAGGCAGAATTTCCATTTGGGTGAAAAATCTGGCTAACGTGGCTAACCTGTCTGTTGTGTGGAGAGTCTGAGGTACACAGGCCCCGGACCCAGCCTGCCACCACTGCAGTAGGTTGAGGCTGCAGCAGGATGAGGCTCCAACAGGCCTGGCCCATGAGGAGAGACTGAGGTACACAGGCCCCGGACCCAGCCTGCCACCACTGCAGTAGGTTGAGGCTGCAGCAGGATGAGGCTCCAACAGGCCTGGCCCATGAGGAGAGACTGAGGTACACAGGCCCGGACCCAGCCTGCCACCACTGCAGTAGGTTGAGGCTGCAGCAGGATGAGGCTCCAACAGGCCTGGCCCATGAGGAGAGACTGAGGTACACAGGCCCCGGACCCAGCCTGCCACCACTGCAGTAGGTTGAGGCTGCAGCAGGATGAGGCTCCAACAGGCCTGGCCCATGAGGAGAGACTGAGGTACACAGGCCCCGGACCCAGCCTGCCACCGCTGCAGCAGGATGAGGCTCCAACAGGCCTGGCCCATGAGGAGAGACTGAGGTACACAGGCCCCGGACCCAGCCTGCCACCACTGCAGTAGGTTGAGGCTGCAGCAGGATGAGGCTCCAACAGGCCTGGCCCATGAGGAGAGACTGAGGTACACAGGCCCGGACCCAGCCTGCCACCACTGCAGTAGGTTGAGGCTGCAGCAGGATGAGGCTCCAACAGGCCTGGCCCATGAGGAGAGACTGAGGTACACAGGCCCCGGACCCAGACTGCCACCGCTGCAGCAGGATGAGGCTCCAACAGGCCTGGCCCATGAGGAGAGACTGAGGTACACAGGCCCCGGACCCAGCCTGCCACCACTGCATTAGGTTGAGGCTGCAGCAGGATGAGGCTCCAACAGGCCTGGCCCATGAGGAGAGACTGAGGTACACAGGCCCCGGACCCAGCCTGCCACCACTGCATTAGGTTGAGGCTGCAGCAGGATGAGGCTCCAACAGGCCTGGCCCATGAGGATAGACTGAGGTACACAGGCCCCGGACCCAGCCTGCCACCGCTGCAGCAGGATGAGGCTCCAACAGGCCTGGCCCATGAGGAGAGTCTGAGGTACACAGGCCCCGGATCCAGCACAACCCAGACCACCACACACAGTAGACTAGAGCTACACCAAGTACAACCTGTTTGCCACAGCCCTGGCCATAGAAATATAATTTCTAGAGCAGACATTCTCATTCAAGTCAATGTTCTGTGATGGGCAGACCGGCGGCCATATCGAGTGTTCCCATGAGTGGTCCAATCACATTGCTGTGGTCTGAGAAGCTTTCTCGCCTCTAGTAATTCTATTTCTATGGCCTAACAACCACACACAGTCCCCCGACTGCTACCACTACCGACCACAAATCTCCCCCATTACCTACTACAACCCAGAATAACCACAATCTTTCCCAGGCACTTGGTCTTAACAAGGCTGTTCCCTGGAAGTGTATTCATGGCCATGCACAGTCTCTACTCTCTACTCATTATATTAGCAGACTCCACAGACTTCACACACTGAGAGCTCTGTGGCTCGACTACAACACAGACACAATACTGCTGGTGGATTATGGGAAAAATCTACATTGGTGCACAGCCGCTTGGCAGTAGAACGATCTTTCATAGACAGTGGAATAACACACATGACGGTGCCTCATATTCATCATTTAACACAAACACGGCGCTATACGCTAAATAAGCAAAGTTCCCGGGAAAAGTTTTACACTAAAAGTCTGGGAGGATGGAGGAGAGCGCCATTCCAGTAGGGTGGAAAGATAGACAGCTGGGCAGCTGCAGAGAGACGCACCAGTCAGAAGCGGGAGAAAAGTGTTACTTTGCCGAGAGCGAAAACCCAGGGGTTTCTGTGAGAACGGCCCAGGAATGTTCACCCTCACGCCTCATTGGCGTTCTCATCGCACAGGCACCGCGGAGATGGGACACCCACACCAGATTTACGGCGGAGTCAGAAGCTTCACAACAGCATCCCAACATGGTCCCCCTGGGGCCCGGGGCGGTTGTAATGTCTTGATCTGTGTCCGAAAGAAAACAGTCGTCTCTAACTGGCTGACGCTGAGGTGGAGACGGTGAAGCACTGAGGTAAGATGGAGGTTGGATGGAGGATGGGGAAATGGGGGGTGGGAGGCCACTTTTGGTGAGGGAAAGCCTGAAATGTTTTTTTTTGTTTCAGTTTTGCACCTAGCTTTATTAATTTAGTTTTGTCTGAGGTAAAACGGTGGCCCCTGTTTGCATGAACAGGATCATCATGAAGAGGGCTGGTCTGGGACACTGAACTACTGGCTGTTTCTATGGTCTATTGAAGTGAAAGTAGGGTGGGGGGTAAACAATAGGAATCTGTTAGATAAATGAAGACCCACTGGGCACAGACGTCAGTTTATTTATTGATATTTGGTTGAGTATTCACTAACGTGAATTCAACGTGAAATCAACAAAAACATTTCACCATGTCATTGGATTGAGGTTAAAAGTTGCGTGCAAGTTAGAAGTTAGAAGTTTGCAAATCCAATTACGTTTCCACACGTTGATTCAATGTCATCGCATCGATTCTTTGGGTTGAAATGATGTGGAACAAAGGTTTTGCCCAGCGGGGAGGGACAAAACGTAGGCACTTCACTGGAGGAGGTCATGGCAAGGCTCTCAACTTCTCTCCCTCTTTCTTTTTTCTTGCTATGATCTTCTTCCTTCTGTTTGTCACATCTCTTGGACGGACTATCCTTTTCTCCCTCTTAACCCCCCACCCCCCACTCCCTCCCTCTCCTTCTGGTTTGGCCTGCCCTCCCACAGCCCCTCTCGGCAGCGTCGCTCATAAACCTCAGCGCTCTCAAAGGGAGAGGACCTGTATCTGGCTTGCCCAAAGAAACCCACAAAGGCCTTTTTGTCCCCTGCAGGAACTGGTAGTGGTTCAGGAAGTGTAGGCCAGTCCAGCAGTGCACCAGCCGTGCCAGGCGGTGGGTTGATTTATGGCTCTGGGTAGCAGTTGGACCCTGTCCCGCTGTCACTCAGGGCCAGAGAGGAGTGTGAAAGAGAGGGTCCCCATGGCTCTAAAGAGATTACAATGCCTGTCATAATGTGTCTTGGAGGGGAAAGGAAGCGACCATAAAAATGGGCCCGAAGAAAAATAGGGAACAATCAGAGGCGAGAGAGAGAGAAGAGAGATCCCACAGCTCTGCTCTGCTCTCTGTCCTTTTCTTTTTTTGTTTTGGCTGATGACAAAGTGTAATCGGCTGAGAAATTGATTTCCGTGAGACTTTCTCTCATCCTTGCGGAAGATGCTAACTCGTTAGGACTTGACAGGCCTGCGCCAGGAGCGGGAGACAACAATTAAGTTCGTTGGATGTGTCAGAAATGGCTGCTGAGTTTTAGTCCGGGGAAGAAATCCTTTCTGACGGATTGGGGCTGACAAAGCAGGCCAGTGGGTGGGAGTGGCGTAGCCTCCCCGAGCGTCTGTGCGGCCGAGGAACCATCGGGCTCCATTAACCCTTATCTGGGAGTCCTGAGAAACAAAGTCCCACTCAGAATACCTGCTGGAGTCTGGAAACTCCTATTATGGGACTGCACGGGGACACTTCAGAACGTTTCCTTCAAAGCCCCGGGGAATCTATCTCCCAGTCAGTGCATGTCCCTTTTCTTCCTCCCAATCTCTCACTGACAATAGACACGTACATCCTTTAACTCGCTCATTGTTTCATTCACTCTGACATTCTCTCTCTCTCTCACTCTATTGCTCTATTATTCTATCTCTCTCTCTCTCTCTCTCTCTCTCTCTCTCTCTCACTCTATTGCTCTATTATTCTCTCTCTCTCTCTCTCTCTCTCTCTCTCTCTCTCTCTCTCTCTCTCTCTCTCTCTCTCTCTCTCTCTCTCTCCCTCTCTCCCTCTCTCCCTCTCTCCCCCCTCTCTCCCTCTCTCCCTCTCTCCCTCTCTCCCTCTCTCTTTCTCAGCGGTTGGAGGAGAAACTTTATCTGTCCCACTTTGTCCGCGGATGAGTGGGCTGCATTTATGTGTGGATTGCAGGGTGACTGCCATGTCTAGCCCCAGTCACTTACCTCACACAGAAGTTTAGAAAAGAGTAATGCAAACCACATGAAGATATGCTTGCCGTCTAATCCAATAAGAGTTGGCTTTTTATTACTTCATTTATTTCTTTAAACAATGAACAATGTTGGATATGAAAAAGATACCGACGTAACAAAGTTAAAATAACATTCCTGAAGTTGATCTGAACGTATACAAATAGCAAATATAGCTTGGCACAAATGAAACCTGATTCACAGCATATGTACTGTGCACCGCAATATGTTTTTGCTGGGATGATTTCTAAGAAAAGCACAACTATGAAATAAGGTAGTGTTATTTCAGATCTGACTGGAAGATCCCAACGCTTCCACACACACTCACTCAAACACAGCTACATGAATCCACATGTGTTAATGGGATCAATGTGTAACGGTAAGAGATAGGCCCTGAGTTAAACTAGAGATAGGCCCTGAGTTAAACTAGAGATAGGCCCTGAGTTAAACTAGAGATAGGCCCTGAGTTAAACTAGAGATAGGCCCTGAGTTAAACTAGAGATAGGCCCTGAGTTAAACTAGAGATAGGCCCTGAGTTAAACTAGAGATAGGCCCTGAGTTAAACTAGAGATAGGCCCTGAGTTAAACTAGAGTAAGGCCCTGAGTTAACCTAGAGATAGGCCCTGAGTTAAACTAGAGATAGGCCCTGAGTTAAACTAGAGATAGGCCCTGAGTTAAACTAGAGATAGGCCCTGAGTTAAACTAGAGTAAGGCCCTGAGTTAAACTAGAGATAGGCCCTGAGTTAAACTAGAGATAGGCCCTGAGTTAAACTAGAGATAGGCCCTGAGTTAAACTAGAGATAGGCCCTGAGTTAAACTAGAGATAGGCCCTGAGTTAAACTAGAGATAGGCCCTGAGTTAAACTAGAGATAGGCCCTGAGTTAAACTAGAGATAAGGCCCTGAGTTAAACTAGAGATAGGCCCTGAGTTAAACTAGAGTAAGGCCCTGAGTTAACCTAGAGATAGGCCCTGAGTTAAACTAGAGTAAGGCCCTGAGTTAACCTAGAGTAAGGCCCTGAGTTAAACTAGAGATAGGCCCTGAGTTAAACTAGAGTAAGGCCCTGAGTTAACCTAGAGTAAGGCCCTGAGTTAACCTAGAGTAAGGCCCTGAGTTAAACTAGAGTAAGGCCCTGAGTTAACCTAGAGATAGGCCCTGAGTTAAACTAGAGTAAGGCCCTGAGTTAACCTAGAGTAAGGCCCTGAGTTAAACTAGAGATAGGCCCTGAGTTAAACTAGAGATAGGCCCTGAGTTAACCTAGAGATAGGCCCTGAGTTAAACTAGAGATAGGCCCTGAGTTAAACTAGAGATAAGGCCCTGAGTTAAACTAGAGATAGGCCCTGAGTTAAACTAGAGATAAGGCCCTGAGTTAACCTAGAGTAAGGCCCTGAGTTAACCTAGAGTAAGGCCCTGAGTTAAACTAGAGATAGGCCCTGAGTTAACCTAGAGTAAGGCCCTGAGTTAAACTAGAGATAGGCCCTGAGTTAAACTAGAGATAGGCCCTGAGTTAAACTAGAGATAGGCCCTGAGTTAAACTAGAGATAGGCCCTGAGTTAAACTAGAGATAGGCCCTGAGTTAAACTAGAGATAGGCCCTGAGTTAAACTAGAGATAGGCCCTGAGTTAAACTAGAGTTAGGCCCTGAGTTAACCTAGAGATAGGCCCTGAGTTAAACTAGAGATAGGCCCTGAGTTAAACTAGAGATAGGCCCTGAGTTAAACTAGAGTAAGGCCCAGAGTTCTTCTTGATCAGGTTATGTGGTCACTGGTAAGGATAAACTCAGGGCACTAATAATATGGTATGGGTCAGAACTGGGTTCAAATACCTGTGTATTTGACTATCTGGTATTTAAAATACTTTTTCTGTGTATTTGAGTATTTTCAAATACACAGCCCAAAACAATTTGAATTGTTATTTGTAAAATCAAAACAGTCTACCAAATTGAACTTGACAGTATTTTCAAATACTTATTTGAAATACTATTTTCAAATAACTGGGGTAAATGCATCACAGTGTATTTGAGTATTTTCAAATAATATTTGAACTCAGGCCTGGTATGGGTATATGTCAATATCAAGTTTTGGGTATTGGTCTTAAGCGATAGCTCTTAGTGTGCCACAGGGCACCGTATCAATACCCCTTGTGTTTCTCTCTCTCTCTATGGAGTCTACAACGACTCTCAGAACCCAGGCCACGTAAAGAGGTGAGGGTAAACTCACAAATATAGACTTTTCAATAACTTAGACACGCAATGGCTATCATATGGCTCAAATTAAAGCATTATGCCATAATGGCCCACTGTATGGGTTAGGACCTCATTACAGCCATCGGGCCTCTGCTTCCTCTCCACGGTGGCAGCTCTCCCGTTGGATCTGCTCTACCGTAATTGGAGGAGCAATATGGAGTAATTGGAAGAGGACTATGGTGTTGCTCTGTGTCAGGGTCTGAATATGCTGGCCTGCCTGCCTGTGTTTTAGCTCTTAACCTGGTAATGAGCTCTCAAACCAGACCCCCACACCCATTAGCCTTTGAACTGGGACAAGGGAGAGAGGGAGCGAGTGAGTCGCACACACATTTCCAAAACTGACATGGTCACATTACACGCTCCCGCACGCTCCCACACACAAACTCATATAACACACAGGAACGAGCTACTAGGAGAAAATGACACACACACATGCATATACATAAAAACACACACGCATGCACGTACAAACACACACACACTGCTAGGAGAATTCTAGGACATAATAACCATGTAAGAGAGTCTAGCCTAAAAGTCCTGCCTGGCTGTGCCTGGAGCGCCCGTATTTCTCCCTGTTTCTCTCTCTCTCACACACAAACTCTCTCTCTCTTTCAATCTCCCCCTCTTTCTCTTTCTCTCCCACCAGGAGACCATTTGGAAACAATCAGCAGTGTGTTTAAAGGGAGCCCCTAGATAAGGTAACTGTGAGCTGGGTGGACGTATCCCCGCACATAGAATTCATCACCTCGGCTTCCTGTGCACCCATTTAAGGGTCTCCTCATTTTCACTCCTGTCTGGGTGACTGTGTGAACATGGGTTTTTGCGATTTAAGGTGTGTGTTTCTGAGTGAGAGTACATGTACTGTATGTGTGTGTGACAGAGAGAGAGGGTAGTGCACACTGGAGAAAAGGGTGATGTATAGAGACAAAGTGGAGTCGCAATTCAACGGCTCAGACACAAGACGCATGTGGCAGGGTCTACAGACAATCACGGACTACAAAAAGAAAACCAGTCACGTCACGGACACCGACGTCTTGCTTCCAGACAAACGAAACACCTTCTTTGCCCGCTTTGAGGATAATACAGTGCCACCGAGGCGGCCTGCTCCCAAGGACTGTGGGCTCTCCTTCTCCGTGGCCGACGTGAGTAAGACCTTTAAACGCGTTAACTCTCGCAGGGCTGCCGGCCCAGACGGCATCTCAAGCCATGTCCTCAGAGCATGCGCAGACCAGCTGACTGGTGTGTTTACGGACATATTCAATCTCTCCCTATCCCAGTCTGCTGTCACCACTTGCGTCAAGATGTCCAACATTGTTCCTGTACCCAAGAAAGCAAAGGTAACTGAACTAAATGACTATCACCCCGTAGCACTCACTTCCATCATCATGTAGTGCTTTGAGAGACAAGTCAAGGATCATATCACCTCCACCCTACCTGACACCCTAGACCCACTGCGATTTGCATACCGCCCCAACAGATCCACAGACGATGCAATCACCATCACACTGCCCACTGCCTCCAGGACATCTACAGCACCCGATGTCACAGGAAGGCCAAAAAGATCACCAAGAACAACAACCACCCGAGCCATTGCCTGTTCACCCTGCTTCCACCCAGAAGGTGTGGTCAGTACAGGTGCATCAAAGCTGGGACCGAGAGACTGAAAAACAGCTTCTATCTCAAGGCTATCAGACTGTTAAACAGCCATCATTAACACAGAGAGGCTGCTGCCAACATACAGACTTGAAATCACCCTTTAATAAATGGATCACTAGTCACTTTAAGAATGTTTACATATCTTGCATTACTCATCTCATATGTATATACATGTCTTTTATACACGCGCCGCACCATCCACACCCTCCTTCACCTGGCATCTTGCCTATGACGCTCGGTCATTGCTCATCTATATATTTATATGTATATATTCTTATTCCATTCCTTTACTTAGATTTGTGTGTATTAGGTATTTGTTGTGGAATTTGTTAGATGACATGTTGGATATTGCTGCACTGTCGGAACTAGAAGCACAAGCATTTTGCTACACTCGCAATAACCTCTGCTAACCATGTGTATGTGACCTATAACATTTGATTTGATTTGATTTAATGCTAGGGGAGACAGAGAAGACAGTTTGGGAGGTGTGAGATCTTAAAGACCCTTATTCAGATGTGCCATCACATCCTATCTGAGCAGAGACATACTCAGAGTGCAAAAACAGCTGGTGACAGTAGACATAATAAAGCATGTCTTATAGCATGTCTTACAAGGCAGTATTACCATTTATACTAAGTTCCTAAGATACAAGCTAATGGCACCTGTTTTTAGAATCAACCAACGGAGATTGGTTGTACCTATAGAGACACGGCGTAGACAAACCTATAGACAGACGTAGGTCATTGTGTTTGACTTAAGCTCTGTTCATTTCCTTTGGCCTTCCTATAGGATGTGTTGCGCTGTCTAGTATGGGGCATCCGGTGTGCAGACACTTGTCTGGCCTGAGTGGGCTGTTCAGAAGTTAGCTTTAATGGAGTGCCCCCACCCCCTACTTCCTCCCTCCCCCTCTCTATTGTAGCCTTTCTACCAGGTGAACCCCCTCACCCACACCACCCAAACACGTCACCCTATTCTTCAGAGATCTAATAAGGTCTGTGACCCCTGACCCCTCAGGCTACCCGTCCCGCACCATCCACACTCTCCTTCACCTGGCATTGTTGTCGTGGATCTACCCTCCTCTGGCTGGGCCACTGATGCCTGTCTTTGTCCTGCTGCAATTCACTCTGACCCTGTTCAATTAGTTAACCTAGCTTCCCCTCCCTGCTGAGATACCACAGCCAGACAGAGAGAGGGAGAGAGAGGGGAGGAGAGGAGGAGAAGGAGGGAGAGAGGGTTAGGAAGAGAGGGGGGAAATCGTTAATTTGTAAAGTTATTTTTTTCTCTTGGACTAAAAGAGAGAAGAGTGGCCTAGAGACAAGATTGTTGGAATGCGCGCTCGGTGCTCTCGTGGAGTGGAATTCTCTCTCTTTCTCTTTCTGTCTCTCCCTTTTGAATGTGGCTCGCCTTTCCTCGCTCCTCTCACACGAGATTAGAACGTCAATAATAACAGTCCTCTCCCCCCAAGCTACCCTTCCACCACCACCAAACACGACAGATTAGACCAAAGAAAGGGATTACTAATCAAATGAGAGGGAGTGAGAAAGACCCCCCAACCTCTCTTTTTTTGTCTTTTTGTTTTGAATAGACACCATCTCTCCAAGACAATCGACCTCCAGTCACATTGGAGGGAAGCTCATCGCCCCGAAAGGGGGCAGAGTGGACAATGGCATGCATGCAGACACAGACACAAGCACGCACACACGCATACAAACTGTAAACACACACACGCCCCACAGGGCCTGTTTAAGAAGATGGAGCACACTCCAAGTAAATGGGGAAGGGTGCTGTGTGGCCCCCACCTGTAGCAGAGGCAGAGCTGGAGCTGGTGGATAGGTGGAGAATGCAGGGATGGAGGATGTTGGCAATGTGTTCTGCCTGGTAGAGGCTGAAGTTAGGACTTGGACTGGGGACTGCGGCAGGGTCTGGAGATGGGGCTGGAGCTGGAGCTGGGGCTGAGGCACTGAAGCTGGGGATGAATTAGCGCTGTAAGCTGATTAGGGTGGCTGGGCACAGCTCTATTTCCCCCAACAGTAAGCGGGTTGGTGGGGGGTGGGTGAAGAAGGTCCCTATATGCAGAGGGCCACAGTCACAGTCGTGCTGCAGGCTGCACTGGAACAATGGAGCCCCCTTCCCTCACTAACTCACTCAGCGCACAAACACACACATGCACACACAAACACGTACACGGACACACACATGCACACACAAACACGTACACGGACACACACATGCACACATGGAGGGATAGAGGGATGGGGGATGGAGGGTTAGAGAGATGGGGGATAGAGGGATGAGGGGATGGAGGGATGGGGGATGGAGGAATGGGGAATGGAGGGATGGAGGGATGCGGGGTGGAGGGTTAGAGGGATGGGGGATAGAGGGATGGGGGATGGAGGGTTAGAGGGATGGAGGGATAGAGGAATGAGGGGATGGAGGGATAGAGGGATGGGGGGATGGAGGAATGGGGAATGGAGGGATGGAGCGATAGAGGGGTGGAGCGATAGAGGGATGGGGGATGGAGGGATGGAGCGATAGAGGAATGAGGGGATGGAGGGATAGAGGGATGGAGGGATAGAGGGATGGGGGATGGAGGGATAGAGGGATGGGGGATGGAGGGATAGGGGATGGAGGGATGGAAGGATAGAGGGATGGGGGATGGATGGAAGGAGGGATGGGGGTGGAGGGTTAGAGGGATGGGGGATAGAGGATGGGGGATGGAGGGTTAGAGGGATGGAGGGATAGAGGAATGAGGGGATGGAGGGATAGAGGGATGGGGGGTGGAGGAATGGGGAATGGAGGGATGGAGCGATAGAGGGGTGGAGCGATAGAGGGATGGGGGATGGAGGGATGGAGCGATAGAGGAATGAGGGGATGGAGGGATAGAGGGATGGAGGGATGGGGGTGGAGGGTTAGAGGGATGGGGGATAGAGGGATGGGGGATGGAGGGTTAGAGGGATGGAGGGATAGAGGGATGGAGGGATAGAGGGATGGGGGATGGAGGGATAGGGGATGGAGGGATGGAAGGATAGAGGGATGGGGGATGGAGGGATGGAAGGATGGGGGAATGGAGGGATGGAAGGATAGAGGAATGGGGGATGGAGGGATAGAGGGATGGAGGAATAGAGGGATTGAGGGATGGGGAGATGGAGGGATAGAGGGATGGGGGATGGAGTCATAGAGAGATGGGGTATGGAGTGATAGAGGGAAGGAGGGATAGAGGGATGGGGGGATGGAAGGATAGAGGGATGGGGGGATGGAAGGATGGAGGGAGGGAGGAATATAATGATGGATGGAAGGAAGGATGGATGGATGGATGGATGGGGGCTGTTAGGTCACCACTGACTCCAGTACACTGGCTACTGGATTGTGACCCGACATTCTGCCTCTCTCTACACGCCACCACAGATTTCAATTCACTTTTTTGCCCACTATTACAATTCATTAACGCTATAGGCGGCAACGGTCATTGAAACTCGGAACGCATCTTATAACTGTAAACACGACGACACCAGTTAGCCATCATTTAGTGGGAGTAGTAAGGGATGTTGAAAATGTGATGTAATGACTTCACTGCTGTTGAATTAAGACTACAACAATACACTGATACTTTGTTTTCAGATCGTTCCCAAGGCCAGGCCACCTTACTTGGAATTTGTAAGTACTTGTGTGTGAGAGAGAGAGAGAGTCTCAGAGTTTGTGTCCATTGAAAGCTGGTGAATGACAGGGAGGTTTATCCCTCCCCAGTGGCTGCAGGCTCTCTACGTTGCAGTGTGGGTCCATCTCTGGGACAGTCAAAGAGGCTGGGGCCAGCGGATTAAGGGTCCCTTTGGGTGGGAGTGAAACTCTTTTGGCTTCTTTCTCCCCCGGTGACAGAGGTGACAGGCCGTCGGAGACACATGACAGGGGGACAGTTAGGAGACATCTGCATTCATTCAAGACAACGGCTTATCCGCGCAGAAAAAACACGCCCTGTCCTGCCCGCCCCTCTCCTCCTGAACCCAACCTGCCTAAAGCTCTACCTACCTACCTCCCTTCTCTTCTGATTCCAACCTGCCTAAAGCTCTACCTCCCTCCCGTCTCTCCTCCTGATTCCAACCTGCCTAAAGCTCTACCTCCCTCCCTTCTCTCCTCCTGAGCTCAACCTGCCTAAAGCTCTACCTCCCTCCCTTCTCTCCTCCTGATTCCAACCTGCCTAAAGCTCAACCTCCCTCCCTTCTCTCCTCCTGATCTCAACCTGCCTAAAGCTCTACCTCCCTCCCTTCTCTCCTCCTGATTACAACCTGCCTAAAGCTCTACCTCCCTCCCTTCTCTCCTCCTGATTCCAACCTGCCTAAAGCTCTACCTCCCTCCCTTCTCTCCTCCTGAGCCCAACCTGCATAAAGCTCTACTTCCCTCCCACCCTCCTTAGTCGTGTCTGGCTGCCGGTCTTGATGTGGTATCTGAATGGTATCTGAATGACAACCAGCAGAGAGGCTCCATGCACCTCCTGCCCTCCTTACTCTGCCCTGTGCTGGAAAGCAAGCCCAGACCAGACCAGCCCACCTAATCCTCGACTCCCCATTCACCCAGCACTTCTAATCTCCACCACACCACCCACCCTCCTCCCACCCCCCACTCAAGAGATGCACAAAGGCCCTGAGTCCCGGGCCCTCCCCCACCACCCCGCCCAGTGTGGTGGACCGGACCTGTAAACCGTGGGCCAGTGTGATGAAGCGGGAGGCAGTGGGTGAACCCCAGTGAAAACTCATTGAGTCGGAGGATAACTCTTTCTCTCGCTGGGCCGTCTCTCTCATTGTTGCTGGTGGGCTGAGCTGAGGAGGACGGACACAAACAGTGTTTGAATTTCAATGTGCCCAATGGCTCAAGAAAAGAAAGGAGAATATGGACTAGTTGTGACTATCCAGGGGGAAAAGGATCACTGCGTGTAAAAGTAACATTCAACTGCTTTGGGAAAAGTATGTCCCTCATTCTATTATTGTTCCCATATAATACAGACCCAATTTATGTGACAATAATACATGCGATCTACTTCTATAATACCAGCATTACATACATTATAGCTATATCTATGTATTTCCAATCTATCAGTGATAAACCTGATCAAATCCAACAGTAAAACTGAAAAATAACATTCCACTGTAATAGGGACGCAACACATGCTGATCCCTGGGCTGTCAGACAACAGGTTAGTTAGTTTTGTCTTTCCACTAATAGATCAACCCTTGATTACACCCTCACCCTCATCACCCCTCACCTCTCCCCTGCTGTTTCCACTAAATGGTGCTTGTTCCAGTCCTCGGCTGAGCAGGTCTGGAGTCGACTTTTGTGAGATCTCATTGAGGAGGGAGAGACGATGGAGGCCGGCTGCTGATTCTAATGAAAAACACCAGGTCAAATACAAATAAACCCTTTCTTTCTTTGGAGCATGGCTCTCTAAAACTCTCTCTCTTTATTCATTCTTCTCTTATGTCCTCTAGTTGTTATTCATTTGACATCCAGAAGAAGCCTGTATACAGTAGAAAAACACACTCTCCATTTTGTTTGAAATGAAACCGTGTAAAACAAGCAGAGTTTTTTTTTTTTAAGAGGGAAATATCGTAACGCTCCTGTGAACAAGGTATACATCTGTCGTGCAACCACATAGAAAAGTATACAACGCACACACACACACACACACACACACACACACACACACACACACACACACACACACACACACACACACACACACACACACACACACACACACCTGGTCTGACTGGTTGGGCTTGTTGTGGCCTCAGTGAAAAGCAGGAGGACCTCCAGCCCTCACAACCACATTGGCTGTCTTTTATTTACTGAAGCTATCTTACCCATAACTCCCCATTCCTGTAATCATAAAGCATCTCTGCTATAACTCACTATATTCCTTTATGAATAATGCCCAAATTTATGGTGATGGCATGGAGCGCTGGCCTCCCTGGTGACAAACTTCCCCCGGTCTGTCACGGGCCCGGGCGGCGGGCGCTCACGGCCCTCCATCACTCGCTCAAGATGGGCGCTACCGCTTTATCGCTCCCTGGTCGGTGACATCACCCCGGCACGCCGCGCAGAATTGATGATGAAAGCAAACAGATCTATCTTAACTCACATTTACCAAATCAATTATTATTATATTTTTTTACAGACCCTCTTGCTTATTGGCATATTGACGGTTTGCATGCGGCGATGGAGCGAGGCTTTCTATGGAGGGGGACTTAACGGCGTTTACCATATTTAATGCAGGGATGTCATGACTGAATATCTGTTCTGAATAATGTGGCATTTCATCATAAATTCTTTACAACTTATTTACTTAATGGAAAGAGTTATGGGCCGCTGTCAGTGAAGTAATTAAACATAATGACACAGTGCTGCCTCCCCGGCCATCCCATCTTTTCTCCCATAATCCTCAGCTCCTTTTAAATACATATTATTCAAGCTCCCCATAAATTACCGGCGGATTAAAATTCATGAAACCTTTTTCCTTTATTTCCTTCCCTGGGAAAAAAAAGACCGAGAGCCCGAGAGCTTGTTCAACCAGCCGTAAATCTCTCTCTGGGCGAGACAGATACTTTTAAAATCATATTCAAACCCAATGTTAGTGAAATATAAAAATAATTTAAAAAATCAAAGAGGGAGAGAGAGAGAGGATTTAATTTCGCTATTAGGGCAATTGATGTGCTGAGTCTCATGGTAGCAGTAAATAATGAACAAAAAGTTGCTGCTTGGAACAGAAACGTACGGCGGGAGTGAATCCATTTATTGGTCCCGTCAGAGCCAAACCCACTCAGTTAGACCTGATGGTCGATCATGCAAGTCTAACCATGACCACCGTTCCACCATCCAAACCAAATCCAAACCCAAACTATTTATATAGACCAGAGATGATATTCTACAAACACTGAGGAGTCAGCTAGCGTCAAATTGGTCTTAAGGGTTGGGAGACTTCTGTAGGTTATCATAGTTTACCAGTGTTAGATCATCTTTTTTATTTTGTCTACACCCTTGATTTTATCCATCAAAAGGCATTGATGCTATCTAGTGTTTGATCGTTTGATTGAACCAGTAGATAGTCATGCATGGTGTTGCTAGTGCTGTCTTACAGAAGGACAAAGACTTCCGAGTGTTTTCGCAGGAGTAGGAGGTCTCTCATCCCGAAATGAGAGGAGAGGATCTGTTTAGGGGGATCTCAATTAGACTGATACCCTTATGACCTCAACCTTCTCCCCCCTCCCGTCCCCCTCCTATCCCCCTGCGTAAAACGAGACAGGGGCTGACACAGACAGAGGCTGCACCTGACTTCCTAACCTCTGACCTTGTCCTGTAACCCCTGCCTTCGATTGTGTGGGCAGCCTGGCCAATATTGCGATTGGCTGATGGCCGCTGTAGGTCTTTAACTGGGGCTAAAGACAGGATTTATAGCTTTTAATTTTAATTGAGATAAGAGCATACAGACCGCAAAGGGGCTGCCTGGGGGACACTCTCTGATACCCCTTTGGACTGGGCTGAGGTGAGATCACCTCACATCACTCAGCAACAAACGCCACAGCAACTGGGACACTTAAAACCCAGAGACCAACATAGAGGCAGAGACAAAGTTAACAGAAGAACTAAGACCTGCTCTCCTCCCTCCATCCCTCCCTCCATTCCTCCCTCCATAACAGAGAACAGAGAGAAGAGAATCCCCTGTTCAGACAATAAACAGCAAATGTTTCTCCTACCTCCCAGCCTTGGGTGGGGTCTCTCAGGCACGCCCGCTGCTCGCCCACATATGGTCCGAATCGCTCGCCCACATCCAGCGTCCTCCGTGCCCAGATGCCAGGGATGCCACCGACACCGGGGACGCCTGACTGGCGCAGCTGGAAGTCGGGGGGAACAGGCAGCTCGTCCTGGGGCATGTAGATGGCAGAGTGGAAGGGGGACGGCTCCAGGGGAGACGTGTCATCGTCAGCGGAGAAGCCAGGGGAGGGGTGGTCCTCTGCTAGGGGGGCCGAGGATGGTGCCGCGGGGTATCCGTCCGACACACACACATCATCCAGAACATCAGAGGGGTAGAGGGCAAAGTCCTCACCATTACCTGAAGGAGAGGGAGAGAGAGAACTTGAGGCTCTAGCATTTCTACCTAAAGTATAGCATCAGTGTAGACAGCTTTTTATTTGATTTATTTAACCCTTATTTTACCAGGTAAGTTGACTGAGAACACATTCTAATTAACAGCAGCAACCTGGGGAATACACTACATCACCAAAAGTATGTAAAAAAAATTGTGGATTCGGCTATTTCTGCCACACCCGTTGCTGACAGGTGTATAGAGTCGAGCACACAACCATGCTATTTCCATAGACAAACATTGGCAGTAGAATTGCCTTACTGAAGAGCACAGTGACTTTCAATGTGGCACTGTCATAGGAAGCCACCTTTCCAAGTCAGTTCGTCAAATTTCTGCCCTGCGAGAGCTGCCCCAGTCAACTGTAAGGGGTGTTATTGTGAAGTTGAAACGTTTAGGAGCAACAACGGCTCAGCCGCGAAGTGGTAGGCCACACAAGAGCACAGAACAGGACCGCCAGTTGCAACACTGCTCTCGGTTGCAACACTCACTACCGAGTTCCAAACTGCCTCTGGAAGCAACGTAAGCACAATAACTGTTTGTCGGGAGCTTTGTGAAATGTGTTTCCATGGCCGAGCAGCCACACACAAGCTTAAGATCACCATGCGCAATGCCAAGCATCAGCTGGAGTGGTGTAAAGCTCGCCGCCATTGGACTCTGGAGTGGAAACACGTTCTCTGGAGTGATGAATCACGCTTTGCCATCTGGCAGTTTGACGGATTAATCTGGGTTTGGCAGATGCCTGGAGAACGCTACCTGCCTGAATGCATAGTGCCAACTATAAAGTTTGGTGGAGAAGGAATAATGGTTTGGGGCTGATTTTAATGGTCCGGCCTAGGCTCCTTAGTTCCAGTGAAGGGAATTCTTAATGCTGTAGCATACAATGACATTGTAGACAATTCTGTGCTTCCATCTTTGTGGCAACAGTTTGGGGAAGGCCCTTTCCTGTTTCAGCATGACAATGCACCCGTGCACAAAGCAAAGCCCGTACAGAAATGGTATTTGTGGAAGAAATTGACTGGCCTGCACAGAGCCCTGACCTCAACCCCATCGAACACCGTTGGGATGAATTGGAACGCCGCCTGCGAGCCAGGCCTAATAGCCCAACATCACTGCCCGACCTCACTAATGCTCTTATGGCTGAATGGATGCAAATTCCAGCAGCAATGTTCCAACATCTAGAGGAATACCTTCCCAGAAGAGTGGAGGCTGTTATATCAGCAAAGGGGGGACCAACTCCATATTAATGCCCATGATTTTGGAATGAGATGTTCGACGAGCAGGTGCCCACATACTTTTGGTCATGTAGTGTAGTTACAGGGGAGAGGAGGGATGAATGAGCCAAATGGAAGCTGGAGATGATTGTCCTACAAATACACCATGCAAAACAAGTCCCTAATCATGTAAGCAAGCACAAAGCAATGACATATTACAGCTAACATGGCCCTGTGAGAGTTGTGAGTGAGGCTTATGCCTTCTCCGACCCAGAGTGAAAAACCAGTCCTCCCCTAACCTACGACCTAACACTAAGGACCACGAGGAAGGATCGTCTCTACATCTTCCATCTTCAATTGAACATAATATGGGAAAAATACAAGGTCCAAACACAAATATTTGATCAGTAGGGGTAGTTAAAATAAACAGGAGACGGAGGAAAGTGGTGCAGGGCTGTGATAACAGGGCCAAGTGTCTGAAGAGAAGGAAAGGGCTTGATTCTACTGTGATAGTAGAGTAGCCCAGAAACACCTCTAACAGAGAGAGAGAGAGAGAGAGAGAGAGAGAGAGAGAGAGAGAGAGAGAGAGAGAGAGCAGGATAGAGAGAGTCAATAGTGAAGCAGCCGCTGGTTCAGATTGTTTGGCTAGCTGGGGCTCGGCTTGGTGCTGGGCGGGTCCACAGGCTGCATGGTAGCATTGTGCTGTTCTAAACTGTTTTATATTTCCCTTTCCTGACCTTCATCATTCAGCCGCTGTGTGAAAACAGAGGGGGCTGAGGCCGGGTCGGCGGAGGTTAATTGTGAGTACAGTGAGAAAGGACACCACAGGCTGACCCTTGAACCCTCGCCGAGCTGCTTGGGACCCGGCCGCACGTGGCTGACTAGCCCTGATGAGGAAGTGTGGTCCGCTCTGTTACAACACCGACATTGACCACAGGTGACAATAACCTTTTCACGCTATTGAGCTGACTCAAACCAAACTATGCCTGCTTTTCACATTGTCCTTTCCAGCATGATTCTGGCAACTATGGTGGGTGGATGCGTAACCAGGCCAGCTCAGCTTGGTTTGGCTCATTAGTGTGAAAGGGTACTCATCTCAGATGCCACGGTAAACCCTGCACTACTACTACAACTTCTAGCAGAGCACTATGGGGCTCTGATCTGATCAGAAGTGGTGCACTATAGAATATAGGGCGTAGTTTGACATGTGCCCACTGAATGTCTGCTTGTCGACTAGTGTCTCTGCCAAAGGAGTCTAAAGGACTTATTTATAGTGCACTACTTTTGACCCCATAGACCCCTTTTTGTGTTTGCAATCATTGCCGAGGGTGATTTGGCAGAACACGGGGGAGTCCTTATAGAACGCCAGCAAACAAAGCCTCTATTTACATGTTGCTTCCAAGTGCATTTCACACTGCTTTTGGATTATAATTAGATTTTAAGGCTCGTATGAATGTCCTGCTTAATATAACGTGTGTCATCATCGCAAATCAAATGCATTATTCTTAAAAAAACACTTGGACTTCAACCAGTAAAATGGCTCTTTGGCTAGCTTTAGCTACAGCTTATCTCAAATACTGTAGCGTCAGCAGTCGAGTTAACAACTGCTGTATCCGAAACAGTTATTTTGCAAAGATCACAACCAAATATAATCTATAGCGACTGTTGAAGCGAGAATCAAAACATAATTGTAAGCGTACGAAAACCTCCAAAAGTTATTTTGTTTGGAAGTAATACAAATGTAAATCTAGGCTATGTTGCATTGGCGCAGATGGCAATGGCTTTTTACTAAATCCAAGAGTAGCGCATCTGTTCTTGACGTCAGTGTGTGGTGTCCTGGGAAGGATTCTGTCACGTTCTGACCTTTATTTCCTTTGTTTTGTATTTAGTTAGTATGGTCAGGGCTTGAGTTGGGTGGGCAGTCTATGTTTGATTTTCTATGATTTGGGGATTTCTATGTTTCGGCCTAGTATGGTTCTCAATCCGAGGCAGGTGTCATTAGTTGTCTCTGATTGAGAATCATACTTAGGTAGCCTGGGTTGCACTGTTTGTTTGTGGGTGATTGTCTATGTTGATGGCTTGTTTCAGCGCAGCTCGCATTAGCTTCACGGTTGTTATTTTGTGTTTCAGTGTTCAGTGTTTTTTTTATTCAAATTCATGATGAACACATACCACGGTGCATTTTGGACCTCCGATCCTTCTCGCCTCTCCTCTTCAGATGAAGAGGAGGACGACCGTGACAGATTCTATTACTTTATGTCTCCTCTGGTCAAAAGTAGTGCGCTATGTAGTAGGGAATGAAAGTGTAATTTGAGAGTAGGCCTTAGCTATGCCTTACATACTATTCACCACATAACACACTACTTTAGACTACTTAATCCATCATACTGTATCACTATGGGGCTTTATAGAGCTCTGGTCAGAAGTAGTGCACTATGGAGCTTTATAGAGCCCTGGTCAGAAGTAGTGCACTATGGGGCTTTATAGAGCTCTGGTCAGAAGTAGTGCACTATGGGGCTTTATAGAGCCATGGTCAGAAGTAGTGCACTATGGGGCTTTATAGAGCTCTGGTCAGAAGTAGTGCACTATGGGCTTTATAGAGCCCTGGTCAGAAGTAGTGCACTATGGGGCTTTATAGAGCCATGGTCAGAAGTAGTGCACTATGGGGCTTTATAGAGCCCTGGTCAGAAGTATTGCACTATGGGGCTTTATAGAACTCTGGTCAGAAGTAGTGCACTATGGGGCTTTATAGAACTCTGGTCAGAAGTAGTGCACTATGGGGCTTTATAGAACTCTGGTCAGAAGTAGTGCACTATGGGGCTTTATAGAACTCTGGTCAGAAGTAGTGCACTATGGGGCTTTATAGAGCTCTGGTCAGAAGTAGTGCACTATGGGGCTTTATAGAACTCTGGTCAGAAGTAGTGCACTATGGGGCTTTATAGAGCTCTGGTCAGAAGTAGTGCACTATGGAGCTTTATAGAACTCTGGTCAGAAGTATTGCACTATGGGGCAAATTCTAACTCCCTAACTTCCACATTTGCACTTAGTCTGCCATTGACATCAATCCATGACTAAGTGAACATTACGTGGAAGTTAAGATTTGCCCATTACTTGTAGGGAATGAAGGTGTAATTTGAGAGCGGGTCTTAGCCAGGCCTGCCGGGCCTCCTGCTCTGGGCCCAGGGAGGACAGACAGGAAACCCTCCACAGGAAGCAGCCTCTCCTCCTGTGACTGTGGCAGGCTGTGGCTAACGCGCCCTGACAAGCTGGGAGGGTCGGTGGGGAGGTGGGGTTGCTAATGAGGCTGTAGCTACACATCCCTGTGCCTCGGTACATTCCTGAACGGCTGTGTGACACCGCACCGCTGCGCTGTCAGCCTGGAATGTTTGATCCACACACACAGATGCACACACACACATAAAGAGACACAGACGCATGCATAAACACACACAGATGCACGCACACATACACACACACCTCAACCACCAAACTCTCTACGTAGATGTCCATAATGTAGTTTATTAAAATAAACTAGGCTGTTAAAATCATGTTGAATTATTTCCATGGAAATATTTTGAAATGCCTCTCAGATCACACACTAATGTTAATGAGAAAAGTGGTGTTATCATTCACACCACCTAACAACTTCTGAAGACCCACCACATCAGGAAGAGCAGAGGAAGTTGTCAGATGATGTCCAGATGATGAGCTGTAGATTAGGGCTGTCAGAGACTCAATCTCACAGAGAGAGACAGACGGAAAGACAAGGAGAATGGACGCCATCTGTCAAGTCGTTGTTTTGCTGGACCTCCCACTGGTCATTGCTCCCCTCAATACTGAGACAGAATACGTACAGTTGAAGTCGGAAGTTTACATACACTTAGGTTGGAGTCATTAAAACTTGTTTTTCAACCACTCCACAAATTTCTTGTTAACAAACTATTTGGCAAGTCGGTTAGGACATCTACTTTGTGCATGACACAAGTAATTTTTCCAACAATTGCTTACAGACAGATTATTTCACTTTTATTCAGTGGCACAATTCCAGTGGATCAGACCTTTACATAGACTAAGTTGACTGTGCCTTTAAACAGCTTGGAAAATTCCAGAAAATGATGTTATAGCTTTAGAAGCTTCTGATAGGCTAATTGACATTTTTTTGTCAATTGGAGGTGTACCTGTGAATTCATTTCAAGGCCTACCTTCAAACTCAGTGCCTCTTTGCTTGACATCATGGGAAAATCAAAATAAATCAGCCAAGATCTCAGAAAAAAAATGGTTCATCTTTGGGAGCAATTCCCAAACGCCTGAAGGTACCACGTTCATCATACCACGCAGTCATCATACCACTCAGGAAGGAGACGCGTTCAGTCTCTTAGAGATTAACGTACTTTGGCGTAAAAAGTGCAAATCAATCCCAGAACTACAGCAAAGGACCTTGTGAAGATGCTGGAGGAAACTGGTACAAAAGTATCTATATCCACAGTAAAACGAGTCCTATATCAACATAACCTGAAAGGCTGCTCA
Source organism: Oncorhynchus tshawytscha (assembly GCF_018296145.1). Lineage (NCBI taxonomy): Eukaryota > Metazoa > Chordata > Actinopteri > Salmoniformes > Salmonidae > Oncorhynchus > Oncorhynchus tshawytscha. Next base: position 58,866,528 of record NC_056441.1, read on the forward strand.
GCAAGGAAAAAGCCACTGCTCCAAAACCTCCATAAAAAAAGCCACATTATGGTTTGCAACTGCACAGGGGGACAAAGATCGTACTTTTTGGAGAAATGTCCTCTGGTCTGATGAAACAAAAATAGAACTGTTTGGCCATAATAATAAAAGCGGAAATAAATCCTTCTCTCTACTATTATGACATTTCACATTCTTAAAATAAAGTGGTGATCCTAACTGACCTAAAACAGGGAATTTTTACTAGGATTAAATGCCAGGAATTGTGAAAAACCGAGTTTGAATGTATTTGGATAAGGTGTATGTAAACTTCCGACTTCAACTGGATTTGAACAAGTGAATATTGCTGCTCATGTTAAGACATTTTGTTTCAAGAGACCTGTTTTCTACAAGTCAACCAGAGAGGGGGACATTTTACTGATGAACGCAATAAGAATTGGGTTTGACTTGACATCATCATATGTTCTATACTATCTAAGAGAATCCGACAGTGGCAACAACAAGGCTGAATGGTGGGCAGCTCACAGACCAGGTCAGGTTTCGACTGACAGTTTGTAGTAAGACGAATCAGATGAAGATCATTGAAGTGCCCTCTGGAGGTAGAACAGAAATCAAGAGTAAAAAGGATTATAACGGTGTACAGACGGAGTATCCATGTTACGTTCCCCAGTTTCTGTGTTGTAGTTTGTGTTTTTGTGAGTGTGTATTTCAGGAAATGGCTTCCTGAAATCCCCCAAGCAGCTGATTGGTCGACTCCATGGCTAATTGGAGCTGACCCCACCACCTTGTCAGGATACAGCTGTATCCGATTACCAATGCCTTCTGAAACTATATAAAAGCCAGTGTTCTGTTGTTCAAAAGAGAGATTGCAGAAAGAGCATTGCTGAGAGAGAGAGAGGAGGCTGAGGGTGATATACTGTGTTGGTTGTTCTCAGGGGAGATGATTAGTGTGTCCTGTATTGGTTGAGTGAGAGAGCTGATTGGTTATGTCTGTGTGTCAATAGGACGCAGTGTTTTGGTTATTTAAATTGTTTGTATTATTCTGTTTCATTTGTTCCCAGGGGGGAAGGGGAAGGCACCTAGGGAGTGCTAACAAGCTTATTATTGGATACTGACTCGTCTTTAGAGATTCTGCCTGATGATCTGAAGGCCAGAATGCAGGTCTTGGACAACAGGTCTTCATTTTACTTCTCTAACATCTTAACAGATGAAGGATATTTCACTTGTGTCATTTCAATAGGAGATTGATGTTACAGCTACCAGACAATTTTTCTAATGGTTGAGCCTGAATATCAAATCATCAAGTAAGATGACACAGGGACTCTCCCCTGTATATCGAACTGACAAGATGCACTCTGGGAAACTCTACTAAGTGACATGGCCCGAGGGAAAAAGAGTCAGAGGATGGACATGATGACTGACAGCCTAACAGGGAATTACTCCCTGATCCAGCCCTCTCTGTCAACCCAGCAGACAGGGACGTAGCAGTGCCTCACCGTGAGTTTGAGCTGACCTGGTTCCTGTAAATGGGACGTTTTCAGAGGGACACAGTCAGTCTAGTCTGTGCTCCAGCACTACAAAACTCCAGAGTCCTGTGGTACTGTCATTGAGGTCTGGAGAGAGATGTTCTGATTCTGGACTCTGACAACTCCTCTGTGCACTTACCCGAGGAGGTGAGGGGCAGAGGGAATGTGTCTGACCCTAAGTCCTCTGTGCTTCATGGAAGGAAGGGTTGGTCCATCCAAATGTCAATAGAAAACAGGTCAAATAAAACGAAGTGCAGCTAGTTTGCCATCTTTCCAGCTTCAGTTTGAAGGGATTGCGTTAGCTGTGTTGTTGGCTAGCTCCTCTGAACAACAGTGTCCAGCTTCAGTTTGAAGGGATTGTGTTAGCTGTGTTGTTGGCTAGCTCCTCTGACCAACAGTGTCCAGCTTCAGTTTGAAGGGATTGTGTTAGCTGTGTTGTTGGCTAGCTCCTCTGAACAACAGTGTACTGATGAGAGAGCACATTTTCTATGCCAGGTGAAATCGCGCATCATTAGCTCATTGTTATGGATGTATCCAAATAAATGTCACAAAACAGCTTAAACAAATCCAGCTACTTCGTTGTTACTCTGTCTGCACTGTTTGACGTGACTGTAAGTTAGCCGTAGTTGGCTAGCTAGCAAGCAAGGGAAAAGAACGTTGCCAGCCAGTATGGCAATGGAACATATAGAATAAACGACTGCGTCCATATGTGACAGTATAACTTTAGACCGTCCCCTCGCCCATACCCGGGCGCGAAACAGGGACTCTGCACACATCAACAACAGTCACCCACAAAGCATCGTTACCCATCGCTCCACAAAAGCCGCGGCCCTTGCAGAGCAAGGGGAACCACTACTTCAAGGTGTCAGAGCAAGTGACGTCACCGATTGAAACGCTATTTAGCGCGCACCACCGCTAACTAGCTAGCCGTTTCACATCCGTTACACATAGATACAGAACAAAGACTTAATGACTGGGTCGCGTCTCTGGCAACCGAACTGATAGAACCAATGACCGGCTTGGGTAGTAACCCTATATTTGTGGCATGACTGTATCTTGTGGAAGGATGAAATGGTATGAATAAAAATGTTTTTAATGAAAATATGTTAATTATTTCTTTGAATATGACGGTAACCCGTTGTATAAACGTGATAATGCCCTCAAAGCTGGTGTTTGGAGGATATATTGGCACGGTTTGCCAGCCCGAGACGAATGCTAATATATCTTTCCAAACACCGGCTTTTCAGGCATTATGATTTAAATGGATACCATGAGATCACCATGGAAGCCATTTCTGAAGTGTGAATCTCTTCTCATTGTATCTATGCATCCTGTTTCTTAATGCCTAGCCAATGCATACTGTAAAGTTTATCATTGCGTAGTAGTGCAATGTTGAACCGGGACAAGAATAGATCGAGAGCGAGAAGTCCAGATTGTTGTATTTGTTGTGTATTTCATTCTTTATATTGTGCACTTCTTCTCAAACTTATCTTTATTCCTCTGAAATACCACATCCTATATGGTATCATGATTCAGTGTGTAATGGCATATTTTAAACAGCTGAGTGATTAAAAATATTGCTTGCTTGAAAAAACGGACTCAAACTTCCAGTAATTTCTTGTGGCATTTCTTATATTTCTGCGTTTAAGTCTGCACGAATGTGCATGTGAGTGCACAAGTCATGTTTGAGAGAGGTTTTCTCGTATTTTCTCTCCAGTGCAATTGTCCGTCACGTCTATATTGCCATTGTGTTTGACACACATACTGTGTGGGCCAGCATGTTGAAAGAGCAAAGCTTTTAAACGTCTGTTGTGCCAGGCAGGGCCTGCAACCCAATGTGGCTATACCAGCATGTGTAATGATTTTCTGTGCAGGACTGTGTAACGTGGTTATAACCCTGGAGATGAAGTTTGCCATATGGCTGAAACCGAGGGCTTTTAAAAGTAACTGTATCCCTCCAACTGGTCTCATAGTTTATATTTGATTTAGACCAGAAATTCCCCAAGTTTGGTCAATTCAAGCGGGGGAATTTTGATCCATAAACATACATTTCAGAAATGTAAATGTTTCCAAAAAGCTAAATATGATGTGTTAAATGTTTTAAAAATGGTGGTTTTATCTTCAGATGAGACATAAGTGTGAGACTGCAGTTCTGCTCAGATCTTATAGTGTAACATTTTGAAGGACAATGACCACAGATCAGTGGTCATAGTATGCGTGCGTGCAAGCTCATTCATGAGCACATGTCTCTGTCTGTCTGGCCTGCCTGCGTGCATCCGTGTGTGTGCGCGTGCATGCACGCGTGTGTTGGTGGGGCCGGTGGTGTGGGTGGGGTGGGGGGGTGTACTGACTGATGACCATATACTTTTGTTTATTTGTTCAATCTTGGCGATTACCTCATCACCGTGAGCTGACGCCCTTCAAAAAGAGGCACACCAAGGGAATTCTGGGCAGAAAGGGGAACTCCAGCTAGAGGCAACATCCTGTTCACGATGTTCATCAACATCATTAGCATAGATGACAAATGATGATTTTACTACACAAAACCCAACTCTCAACAGCCAATGCTGTCCCTTCAAGGTCTGTACTCTCATATCTTATGCTAAAAGAGGAAGTGACATGAACACTAAAAGAAAATGTCTGTATTTGAGGCTGATCCATAATACACAAGGCATTTTAGCACCAATGAAAATAATGATCTTAAACTCAGAATGAGTGTAACACAAAGCAAAACATGCCATAATTCTACACACACACACACACACACACACACATGCGCACACATGCACACAGTAGGCACACTTCCAGTGTTCTGCCGCTCACTCTCGACACCAAATTCATTCCTTCTTATTATGAGGGAAAACATTTGTACCCGGGACAGTATCTTCATGGGCGGAATGATTTTCACCTATGCCACTAGGTGTTGGGCGGACTCATACATCACGCCATTACCCGGAGCAGTGCCAGCGCAAGCCCCCCCCGTCATCAGGGAGTGAATTATAGATGATAGAAAGTGCTATTAATCACCGTGACAAAAGCCCTAATGGAGGCGTGACCCAGCCACTGCCTAGGCACGCCAGGGGACGCACCAGCGGGACAAAGAGAAACATATGTTTACAGAGAAATAAGCTACCTGTGGACATAGTCACACACAGACACAAAAAAACACACTCCTACACACATGGCCTGTTGTATCCCTCTATCTCTTCCTCTCTCTCTCCCTCTGTCTCTGAATGTTTCCTATTTCTTGGGATTTACAGTGTAAAAAAAAGCACAAAATAAATATTACAAGAAGCAGAAAGACAGACATATAAGAAATGTAAATGCATCCCTCCATTGACATATTTCACATGAAATCTTTCAGAATAGAAAACACATACAGTCTTAACAAACTCTGATATTCAACTGAGTCTCAATCCAGTAGATTGTTCAGCTAGCCAGAGTCAGTTTATAGTGGCATGGAAAATCCCTTATCTATCAGGCCAATCACAGATGGCTATAGGCATGATTGACAGGGGTCTTTCCTCATGACATATGGAAATGAACTCCTCGCCTTATGGGTGGAACTCAGCTTGTCTGCAAGGTTCATTTGTCCACCGTTTTTGACAGACAGGCGAAGGGAACACGCCATTATACCACAGATCTTACATGAAGACTGGGACTGAGCGATATGGCCAACATTTCATTTGACATTTTTTGACAGTATGATGATATTTAATGGTATTTTATGTTTTTGAAGAATAACATTTCTGAATATTCTTTAAGAATTTCATTATACTTTCGTGTTAGATTGCCAGTTGGCAACCCCTCCCTTCTGAGACTAAATGACCCTAACAAACATTACAATGACTCACAGGGATAATTATTCCGGTGTTCTGCTCAGTGCATGACCTTGGGATACCAATACATTATCTCTAAGATCTACACTTTAATTTGCACTTAGCTATACATAGTTATTTCTATTTTATAAATGTGTTCATTTTACTGATAATTATAAGAAACAAGATTCAATCCTAACAGCTAACACAGTTAGAATGCCTATTTGCTTCCTTTTGAGAGGAGCTGGCTACTCTATTGGGAGATTTCCAGCAATTGCGCTAAGCTAATTATATGCTAACTTTAACAACCTCCAAACTGCACACAGAGACATACAAATGGTATCCATGAGTTCATCTGACTGTGTAAGAATACAAAATGACAAATCATAAAATCTCACAGTATCCTTTTAAGCCATCATTGAAGCTGGATGCAAAATGGCCTCCTGCACCTCCTGGGCAGTATGGGCCTCCCAACATGAACTCCCCACAGACATCTGGGTCATCACCGACATTACAGCTGACCTCTGACCTCTCAGCCCCACCGCTGACTTGGCAGGGACACCTCCTGACATCCCTTTAATGTCATAGTTATAATGTCTTCCCCTGACACTGATGGACATTTCTGCATAAATTGGTCATACAATTTCATCTGATCTTCATCTAGGTCACAACAATAGACAAAGACAGTTTAAACTGCTTAAACTAATAACACACAAATAACTATATGTTTTGATGTCTTTATTGAACACACCGTGTAAACATTCACAGTGCAGGGTGGGAAAAGTATGCGAACCCTTGGATTTAATAAAAGGTTGACCCTCCTTTTGCAGCAATAACCTCAACCAAATGTTTTGGACAGTGGTCAGGAGGAATTTTGGAACATTCCTCTTTACAAAACTGTTTCAGTTCAGCAATATTCTAGGGATGTCTGGTGTGAACTTATCTCTCGAGGTCATGCCACAGCATCTCAATCGGGTTGAGGTCAGGACTCCGACCGGGCCACTCCAGAGGTGTATTTTCTTCTGTTGAAGCCATTCTGTTGTTGATTTACTTCTGTGTTTTGGGTCGTTGCCCTATTGCATCACCCAACTTCTGTTGAACTTCAATTGGAGGACAGATAGCCTAACATTCTCTTGCAAAATGTTTTGATAAACTTGGGAATTCATTTTTCTGTCGATGGTAGCAAGCTGTCCAGACCCTGATCCAGCAAAGCCGCCCCAAACAATGATGCTCCCTCCACCATACTTGATTTTGATGTTGGTGTGCTGTGTTTTTTTTTCTCCACACATAGTGTTGGGTGTTCCTTCCAAACAACTCAACTGTAGTTTCATCTGTCCACGGAATATTTTACCAGCAGCGCTGTGGAACATCCAGGTGCACTTTTGCAAACTTCAGACGTGCAGCAATGTTTTTTTTGGACAGCAGTTGTTTCTTCCGTGGTGTCCTCCCATGAACACCATTCTTGTATAATGTTTTACATATCGAAGACTCGTCAACAGAGATGTTAGCAAGTCTTTAACTGACACTCTGTCACGCCTTGGTCTTAGTATTTTGTGTTTTCTTTATTTATTTGGTCAGGCCAGTGTGTGACATGGGTTTATTTTGTGGTGTGTTTTTGTATTGGGGTTTTAGTAGGTATTGGGATTGTGGCTGAGTAGGGTTGTCTAGTAAAGTCTATGGCTGCCTGAGGCGGTTCTCAATCAGAGTCAGGTGATTATCGTTGTCTCTGATTGGGAACCATATTTAGGTAGCCCGGGTTTCACTGTGTGTTTGTGGGTGATTGTTCCTGTCTTAGTGTTTGTATTTCACCAGATAGGCTGTATAGGTTTTCACGTTCCGTTTGTTGTTTTGTAGATATAAGTTATTTCATGTATCGTTCATTTTTTCATTAAAGAACATGAGTAACCACCATGCTGCATTTTGGTCCACTTCTCCTTCGACGGAAGAAAGCCGTAACAGAATCACCCACCACAACTGGACCAAGCAGCGTGGTGACAGGCAGCGACAGCAATAGCAGCGAAAAGAGGAATGGACATGGGAGGACGTTATGGACAGCAAGAGTATAGAGTATACGACTTGGGAGGAAATAGACAGGTGGGTGGTCGACCCAGAGAGAGTGCCGGAGCCTGCCTGGGATTCGCTGGAGCAGTGAGAAGAGGGCTATAGGAGAATGGAGTTGAAGAGAAAAGCACGGCGGCGCAGAAGGAAGCCCGAGAGTCAGCCCAAAAATGTCTTGGGGGGGGGGCTCAGGGAGAGTGTGGCAGAGTCAGGGTTCAGACCTGAGCCAACTCCCCCTGTTTATCGTGAGGAGCAGCGATCACAGGACTTCTGGACTTGGGAGGAGATATTGGACGGAAAAGGACCCTGGGCACAGCCTGGAGAATATCGCCGCCCCAAAGAAGAACTGGAGGCGGCGAAAGCGGAGAGGCGCTGGTATGAAGAGGCAGCACGGCGACGCGGATGGAAGCCCGAGAGTCAGCCCCAAAAATGTATTGGGGGGGAGGCTCACAGAGAGTATGGCTACGCCAGGTAGGAGACCTGCGCTAACTTCCTGTGCTTACCGGGGGGCTAAAAAGACCGGGCAGGCACCGTGTTATGCTGTGGAGCGCACGGTGTCTCCAGTGCGGGTGCATAGCCCGGTGCGGTACATACCAGCTCTTCGTATTGGCCGGGCTAGAGTGGGCATCGAGCCAGGTAAGGTTGGGCAGGCTCGGTGCTCAAGAGCTCCAGTGCGACTGCACGGTCCGGTCTATCCAGTGCCACCTCCACACACCAGTCCTCCGGTGGCAGCTCCCCGCACCAGGCTTCCTGTGCATGTCCTCTACCCAGAATCACCAGTTCCAGCACCACGCACCAGGCCTTCAGTGCGCCTCGCCTGTTCAGCGCTGCCAGAGCCTTTCTCCTCTCCAGCGCTGTCGGAGTCTCCCGCCTGTTTAGCGCTGCCAGAGCCTTCCTCCTCTCCAGCGCTGTCGGAGTCTCCCGCCTGTTTAGCGCTGCCAGAGCCTTCCTCCTCTCCAGCGCTGTCGGAGTCTCCCGCCTGTTTAGCGCTGCCAGAGCCTTCCTCCTCTCCAGCGCTGCCAGAGTCTCCTGCCTGTTCAGCGCAGCCAGAGCTGCTAATCTGCATGGAGCAGCCAGAGCTGGCAGTCTGCATGGAGCAGCCAGAGCTGCCAGTCTGCATGGAGCAGCCAGAGCTGCCAGTCTGCATGGAGCTGCCAGTCTGCATGGAGCAGCCAGAGCTGCCAGTCTGCATGGAGCAGCCAGAGCTGTCAGTCTGCATGGAGCAGCCAGAGCTGTCAGTCTGCATGGAGCAGCCAGAGCTGTCAGTCTGCATGGAGCAGCCAGAGCTGCCAGTCTGCATGGAGCAGCCAGTCTGTATGGAGCAGCCAGAGCTGCCAGTCTGCATGGAGCAGCCAGAGCTGCCAGTCTGCATGGAGCAGCCAGAGCTGGCAGTCTGCATGGAGCAGCCAGAGCTGCCAGTCTGCATGGAGCAGCCAGAGCCACCAGTCAGACAGGATCCGCCAGTCAGCCAGGATCTTCCAGATCCGCCAGTCAGCCAGGATCTTCCAGATCCGCCAGTCAGCCAGGATTCGCCAGTCAGCCAGGATCTGCCAGAACCACCAGCTAGCCAGGATCTGCCAGAGCCTACTACCTGCCTGAGCTTTCTCTCAGTACTGGGCTTCCTCTCAGTACTGGGCTTCCTCTCAGTACTGGGCTTCCCCTCAGTACTGGGCTTCCCCTCAGTACTGGGCTTCCCCTCAGTGCTGAGCTTCCCCTCAGTGCTGAGCTTCCCCTCAATGCTGAGCTACCCCTCAGTCCCGAGCTACCCCTCAGTCCCGAGCTACCCCTCAGTCCCGAGCTACCCCTCAGTCCCGAGCTTCCACCTCAGTCCCGAGCTGCCCCTCAGTCCAGTGGGGTCCTTGGTGAGGGTTATTAGGCCAAGGTCGGCGGCGAGGGTCGCCAATCAAAGGACGCGTTACAGGGGGACTAAGACTTGGTTGGAGTGGGGTCCACGTCCCGAGCCGGAGCTGCCACCATGGACAGACGCCCACCCGGACCCTCCCCTATGGGTTTAGGTGTGCGACCTGGGAGTCCGCACCTTGGGGGGGTTCTGTCACGCCTTGGTCTTAGTATTTTGTGTTTTCTTTATTTATTTGGTCAGGCCAGGGTGTGACATGGGTTTATTTTGTGGTGTGTTTTTGTATTGGGGTTTTAGTAGGTATTGGGATTGTGGCTGAGTAGGGTTGTCTAGGAAAGTCTATGGCTGCCTGAGGCGGTTCTCAGTCAGAGTCAGGTGATTATCGTTGTCTCTGATTGGGAACCATATTTAGGTAGCCCGGGTTTCACTGTGTGTTTGTGGGTGATTGTTCCTGTCTTAGTGTTTGTATTTCACCAGATAGGCTGTATAGGTTTTCACGTTCCGTTTGTTGTTTTGTAGATATAAGTTATTTCATGTATCGTTCATTTTTTCATTAAAGAACATAAGTAACCACCACGCTGCATTTTGGTCCGCTTCTCCTTCGACGGAAGAAAGCCGTTACACACTCTAGGATTCTTCTTAACCTCATTGAGCATTCTGTGCCATGCTCTTGCAGTCATCTTTGTAGGACGGCCACTCCTAGGGAGAGTAGCAACAGTGCTGAACTTTCTCCATTTATAGACAATTTGTCTTTCCGTGGACTGATGAACATAAAGGCTTTTAGAGGTACTTTAAGCCTTCTCAGCTTTATGCAAGTCAACAATTCTTAATCTTAGGTCTTCTGAGATCTCTTTTGTTCAAGGCATGGTTCACATCAGGCAATGCTTCTTGTGAATAGCAAACTCAAATTTTGTGAGTGTTTTTTACAGAGCAAGGCAGCTCTAACCAACATCTCCAATCTAGTCTCATTGATTGGACTCCAGATTAGCTGACTCCTGACTCCAATTAGCTTTTGGAGAAGTCATTAGCCTAGGGGTTCACATACTTTCCCCAACCTACTGTAACAGTCATCGTCGTCTGATGAGGAAGAATCGGACCAAAGCACAGTGTTCATGACTTTTATTAAACTGAACACTAGAACAAAATAACAAAGTGAATAAACAAAACCGAAACAGTCCTGTCAGGTGCAGAACACTACACAGAAAACAACTACCCACAAAACATAGGTGGGAAAAAGCTACCTAAGTATTGTTCCCAATCAGAGACAACGATGGTCAGCTGTCCTTGATTGGGAACCATACCCGGCCAAAACAAAGAAATACAAAACATAGAAAAAGGAACATAGAATGCCCACCCCAAATCACACCCTGACCAAACCAAAATAGAGACATACAAAGCTCACAGGTCAGGGAGTAACACCTACACTGTGAATGTTTAAATTATGTATTCAATATAGACAACAAAAACACAATAATTTGTGTGTTATTAGTTTAAGCACGCTATGTTTGTCTTTTATTGTGACTTAGATAAAGATCAGATCCAATTTGATGACCAATTTATGCAGAAATCCAGGTAATTCAAAAGGGTTCACATACTTTTTCTTGCCACTGTATGTCATCCTGTTTAAAAACACAGACACACTATCATATAGCATCACCATACCAAAGCTGGCCAATACATACTGTTATACAGAAGGAACCCAATCAGGAGAGGGAGAGAGGGGGAAAGAGGGGGAGTGAGAGAGAGAGAATGAGAAAGAGCGTAGACAACCATCTCAACAGGTTCTGAATGGGAGTCCGCTAAATGGGTTTTGAATTGAAACTCTGACAGGTAAAGAATTGTTTATTTATATTTCCTTAAATACTAGTAATTACAGCGTACTTATGAATATTTCCTATCTGGGGTTTTGAGATGAAAGCGTTGTAAGAACGTTGTGAGTGCGTTGTGAGAGAGCTGTGAGCCTGTGGGAATCCTGGAGGTCCTCTGGGCATACTGGGCTTACTGGAAGGCTGAGCGATGGAGGGGCCTCCAGGGGCCGAACAGGAGCTTCAACAGCAGCCAAACCCTCAGCAGCTCAGCAGAGAAAGAGCAGGGGAAAGGAGATGTCACTAAACCAAGGACACACATCAAGTCAAGTACACTGAAGGCAAGAAAAATAACCCACAATATATACTTTATATAGTATGTACCACAATATGTAGTGTATGTGCACATGAACAACAAACATGTTCACAAAAAAAAACATTAATAGATGTTTGAATAAAGTAGCACTACATTTTAAACCCTTATAATGATAATTTCAAGCTTTAGACACATGCACATACTGTATTTAATAAGCTAAAATATATACACACACAAGTACGCACACTGCTTGTACAAAACATTAACCTCTTGATTCTAGCCATCCCGATCCGGGATCGTGAATACAGCCTCAAACTCATTACCATAACGCAACGTTAACTATTCATGAAAATCGCAAATGAAATGAAATAAATATGCTAGCTCTCAAGCTTAGTCTTTTGTTAACAACACTGTCATCTCAGATTTTCAAAATATGCTTTTCAACCATAGCAAAACAAGCATTTGTGTAAGATTATTGATAGCTAGCGTAGCATTTAGCGTAGCATTCAGCATGCAACATTTTCACAAAAACAAGAAAAGCATTCAAATAAAATAATTTACCTTTGAAGAACTTCAGATGTTTTCAATGAGGAGACTCTCAGTTAGATAGCAAATGTTCAGTTTTTCCAAAAAGATTATTTGTTTAGGACAAATCGCTCTGTTTTGTTCATCACGTTTAGCTACGAAAAAAACCTGTATCCAGAAGTGTAATTATCCCCGCAGCTCATTAGCATAACACAATGTTAACTATTCATGAAAATCGCAAATGAAATGAAATTAATATGCTAGCTCTCAAGTTTAGCCTTTTGTTAACAACACTGTCTTCTCAGATTTTCAAAATATGCTTCTCAACCATAGCAAAACAAGCATTTGTGTAACAGTATTGATAGCTAACGTAGCATTTAGCGTTAGCATCAGCAGGCAACATTTTCACAAAAACCAGAAAATCATTCAAATAAAATCATTTACCTTTGAAGAACTTCGGATGTTTTCAATGAGGAGACTCTCAGTTAGATAGCAAATGTTCAGTTTTTCCTGAAAGATTATTTGTTTAGGAGAAATCGCTCTGTTTGGTGCGTCACGTTTGGCTACCAAAAAAACCCGAAAATTCAGTCATCAAAACGCCAAACTTTTTTCCAAATTAACTCCATAATATCGACTGAAACATGGTAAACGTTGTTTAGAATCAATCCTCAAGGTGTTTTTCACATATCTCTTCGATGATATATCGTTCGTGGAAGTGTGCGTTCTCTTCTGAATCTCATGGGAAAATGCCTCCAGTTGAAGATTACGCACCAATTTAGACAAAGGACACCGGGCGGACCCCTGGTAAATGTAGTCTCTTATGGCCAATCTTCCAATGATATGCCTACAAATACGTCACAATGCTGCAGACAACTTGGGGAAACGACAGAAAGGGCAGGCTCATTCCTGGCGCACTCACAGCCATATAAGGAGACAATGGAAAACAGAAACTCAAAAATTATGCTCATTTCCTGTTTGAAGTTTCATCTTGGTTTCGCCTGTAGCATGAGTTCTGTGGCACTCACAGATAATATCTTTGCAGTTTTGGAAACGTCAGGGTGTTTTCTTTCCAAAGCTGTCAATTATATGCATAGTCGAGCATCTTTTCGTGACAAAATATTGCGCTTAAAACGGGCACGTTTTTTTATCCATAAATTAAAAGAGCGCCCCCTATATCCAAGAAGTTAAGGACGCCTGCTCTTTCCAGGACAGGTGAATCCATGTGAAAGTTATGATCCCTTATTGATGTCACTTGTTAAATCCGCTTAAATCTGTATAGATGAAGGGGAGGAGACAGGTTAAAGAAGGATTTTTAAGCCTTGAGACAATTGAGACATGGATTGTGTATGTGTGCCATTCAGAGGGTGAATTGGGCAAGACAAAAGATTTAAGTGCCTTTGAAGGGGGTATGGTAGTAGGTGCGAAGCGCAGCAGTTTGTGTCAAGAACTACAGCCCTGCTGGGTTTTTCACGCTCAACAGTTTCCTATGTGTATCAAGAATGGTGCACCACCCAAAGGACATTCAGCCAACTTGACACAACTGTGGGAAGCATTGGAGTCAACATGGGCCAGCATCCCTGTGGAATGCTTTTGACACCTTGTAGAGTCCATACTCCTACGAATTGAGTCTGTTCTGAGGGCAAAGGGGGGGGGCAACTCTATATTTGGAAGGTGTCCTTAATGTTTTGTACACTCAGTGTATACATACATACACGTACACACGTACACACACACAGCGCAACCCTTACCAGAGCAGTGCACTTAGAGCGTGTTAATTAATGAGTACATTGTCTTGTGTTTTTTCTCCTGCCACATGTTAGTCAGCTACTCCTCCACTCTCCCAATGGAAAACACTCAATTAAAGTCCCTGCGCTAAGTCCACCAATTAACACCGTACAACAACTGAAAGTTAGGCCCTGTCCCTTTGTGAACACACACACACACACACACACACACACACACACACACACACACACACACACACACACACACACCTAATTAATTAGCATTAGTTGTGATTAATAATGAGGCCCTTTCTATGGTAAATGTGTGCCGCCGATGGCAGCCTGACACAACAAAGGCTTCTGAGCAGACAACTGGATTTATCCCGGCAGCGCGGGGGGATTTTAACATGTTTCTCACAGGGCTGACAAATGACCTATTAATTATCTAATGTTGTCTGACAACAGGCGCTTGATAAAGATGTATGTTACGACGAGGTGGGGAGGGGAAGAACAAGAGTAGGGTAGAGAGAGAGAGTGTGTGTGTGTGTGTGTGTGTGTGTGAGTGAGAGAGAGAGAGAGAGAGAGAGGGGGAGAGTGAGAAGGAAAGAGAGGTAGAGGGTTGACATGCATATAGATCACACCTCAGAGCCACTGTTGTAAGTTTCCTCCCCTACCATAAACACACATTCACACACACATTTTACACACAACACACACAAAACCATACACAATCCATACTAATGCATAAACAGAAGGTTTGCAAATCAAAGCACACCACACACACACTGTGAAGCCAAGGTTGAGGGTTCTGTAACCACAATCAATATTATCAATGGAGAGGCAGAGGCACCTCCATATAAACTCAACCACCTCATATCATTAAGAGTCCCTAACGGCAGGGAGCATATGGGCCTCACTCTCTCTCCATCTCTCCCTCTCCCTCTCTCTCCCTGACTCCAATTTGCAGAGTTTATCTTCAACCTGCGTGACAGGCGCTCCTAAGTGGATGCTGGTTGCTGATTTTTATGATTGTTTTACTCCAGCATTTGGCCTAATGAGATAGGATCCCAGTCGGACGCTAACTCAAGCCTGTCAGAGCCAAAAGCAAACAGAATAATAACCAAGGTTTCACATTGTTTCCACAGGCCATACATCAGGCTGGGCTTAAAAGGCCAGCGCATCAGCTACTGACCCCGGGCCCCGAGGGGCCCCGCAGGACGAGTGGAATGAGAGGGAAGACTCAGAGGGAGGAAAGGGGGAGGGGGGGTAGAGGTGAAAGGACAAGATGGCGGGAAAGAGTGGGAGAGGGTGAGAAAAACATTTGATAAATATAAATATAATAAATATAATATAAATATAATAAATCTATTTTTCATTCGGCTGACATTCCTGCACGTGAACAAGAGCTGACTTTTGACAAAGATGCTGTTTGTGTGAAAGTGTGTATTGTATTTGTGTGTTTTTTTTGTTTGAGAAAGGTGCTGTGTATGTGTGTGTGTGTGTGTGTGTGTGTGTGTGTGTGTGTGTGTGTGTGTGTGTGTGTGTGTGTGTGTGTGTGTGTGTGTGTGTGTGTGGTGATATTGATTAGGCTCTTTCCTCCTCTGCAGTGACATGGAGTGAGTGTGTGTTGACAAAGGTCATTAATCCCATCATGAGCCTCTGTCTTCCCCCTCCATGTCAAACACCACAAGCTTTTCATTTGTTTACTCTGAGTGCTCCCCCCATTCCTCTCCTCTGTCCCCATCCCTCTACTGCACCAGACAGCTGCCCAGCAATACCTTACCCCTCCTCATTGAGACATAAAGAGAAAGTGCATCCAAATACTGTTTTTGCACACACATGCACACAAATGATCAATACCATTCGCAAATAATACACTGTCTCACACAACATCTTCCACGACTAACCAACAGAACTGTATTTCGAACTGATTCCTGATTTAACCAGTTCATCTCACCTCCAATAACTAACTCCGTGGAAATATACTATTCATACTTATTAAAAGAGAAAATGATACATTAATTGATTGAATTTGTATTCATCACTTCCATACTGCTGTAACACACGCACAAACACTTCTTCACACTCTCTCTCTCTCAATATTGTGGCTAAATGCCATCAGGCCCTAATGTAATTATGCCTCACAGTTGTCCACATTTGAAAAATGGATCCGTTGATGAAATGTGTGTGAGGCGGCTCATGGGCAGCACAGGGGAGACGTATATCCAGAGTGGGCGCTGCCAGCCCCGAGGTCCCCCAGAAGCCCCACGGGTGCCCGGCCGCCTGCCTGTCGTAAAAATGAAATGATAGCATATGTGCTTTGTTTAATTTTGATGTCTTCATAATGTATTACACAATTAGATTGATTTGACAATTTCCATTATGCTTGATAAAATATTTATCTAGGCCCGCGGAGAATCGCTCTTATCAAAGACTCATCAGTCGTACAGATGGTTCCGCTGTTATCCGGTGTGAGAGGAAAATCAGTCAGAACCGTGTCGTTAGCCTATTAGCTTGGGTTTGGCCAGCGTGGCGTGGCACTGTGAGGTCATCAATAACCTGCCGATGGCCGGGTATCCCTCCCTGGCCGGGCCAGAGCTGAGAGCTGCGGAGTGCCGCGTGAGTCCCCCTCACCCCCCTCTCTCTTACTCACCGCGCACAGCCACCACACATCCATCACACTGCAGAAAAGTTAAGGAGCCAAATTGGACTCATCTGTCTCAATGCTGGATGCAGATGGAGTTTGTTCTGCAGAGGGAGGTGCAGTTAGTCACCCCTACTGGCCCTCTCCAATCCCCTCTACCTCTGCCAAACCCAGATCCACCTGGAAACCCAGGCAGGGCAAGGCAGGGTGGGGGAGACTGACCAACTACCATCTATTGTGCACACACACAGAACCCCCCTCTCCACACACACACACCCAACACACCCACCACAAACCCACATCAGTGTTCATAGTGCAGCCTGCAGGCTGCAGTGTGAAGGTGGCCAGCCTAGCTGGCTCATTAATAAAGAGGTAAATGAAAAGCATGCATAAAACATGAAGAAGCGCCACGCGGTAATGAACCGCTGCTCCGTAATTGCATCTCGGTAGCCATAAAATGAAGACAAAATATTTTAAGAGGGATTCTGTCACCTCTCTGCAGACACATCACTAATCACAGGCTCACAAGGGCCCTCGGGGTCTCCCCCCGACAGGGCGCAGGGGCTGAATAGTCTGGGCGGAGACATTGGCAACACCCATCCTCTAATCGGACATAATTGAATAATTAGTGATTACAGCGACACTACCACGGGGGATGAATGGATTTCTGTAGGGGGAATTGGTATACAATTTAATAAAATGTTTCTAATATACTGCGGTAATGTGATTTTTTGCAAAAGCCTGCGCCTAGATTGAAATGTAAACAAATTATGTCACTACATAAAAGACTGAAAACAAAACACACACACACACACACACACACACACACACACACACACACACACACACACACACACACGACAAATGTTTTAATACATTATGAGGCGTCTTACCTTGCTTCAAAGTAGCCTATTAGATCTCCTCTCTTCCTACATCTCCAACCAATGTTTTCATCACTGTCACACGCAATGTGCAGTGCATTTAGAAAATGGTGTTTTCCCACTAATTGCATTATGGAACTAACATTTGCTTGTAGCCTACTGCCTTCTGCACAATGTTGTGCTTATTTGAAAAAAGGAATAGCTTGTCAATTTTTTAAGCTAAACGTTCTGATCTGCTGCATCAGACTCACTACTTTCCCACGACTGTCTCAGAGCCTGTTTGGAATAGTATATTTATTTCTTGACAAGCTGACCAATAGAATAGGTCAACTTTTCTACTACAGGGGATAGTAGATTGACAGGCGATTTTGCGGTACATTACTTGTCTTGTTGGCAGAGGAAAAGTACATGTGGACATTCACTCATAACATCTTCAAAGTGCACATCAGAATTTGGTAAGAAGGACTGCACATCATTGTATCCTCGACTTGCGTGTTCTGTTAACGTGAATTACCATAATCAAAATGTGATTTCTAATCAAGTTAAGGCACCCAATGCATATGTTGCCGGTCAACAGTCCGGTGCCACATTTTCCTAAAGGAAACCCTGACACACACACACACACAAACACGAGGCAGAGACAGGTGGACACCCAGATGAGAGATTGGAGTCCAACCCAGGGGTGTCACACAGACAGTTAGAGAGTGGCGCTGGTGACAGGGCTGCCTTGGTGACATAATGAAGTCGCTGTGCCTGTCACGGGGCTCAGCAGTGATCACACCGGCTGCAAGGGGACAGGGACACACACATAATGAATCCCAGCCATGACAAATAGCCAACAGCTCCAGACTGAGGCATCTGACAAACTCAGGCACATCACAGATACACACACATCACAAAAACACATCACAGAAACACACACATCACAAAAACACATCACAGATACACACACATCACAAAAACACACACATCACAAAAACACATCGCAGATACACAGACACACCAACAGTCACATAAACAAATGTCACAAAGACACCGACACAATCACATCACAGAGACACACACATTTACAGAGACACACACACACATTCACTTATATACACACACACATCACACACGAAAATCAAATACTGATTCACAGACATACTGTAACGAACACGATGGGAGACAGAGAGCTGGTTTCAAGCACAGGGCGTTTATTGTAAAGGACCACAGGAGGAGGCAGGTAGCTGGGTCCAGGGGCAGGCAGAGGGTCATACACAGGGGGTCCAAAAAGGCAACAGTACAGGCAGGGAAAAGGCTAGTAACATAGTACTGGAGATCAGGCAATAGGGAGATAACACAAACTACGACAGGCTAAAAGTACAGGCAGTGAATAGGCAAAAGGCACCGTCAATGAGGAAGGCAAAAACGTTCATACATGCGAGTAGTAAATCACGGGGAACTCAGCACTCCGAAAGAAGTGTGTCACAAAACAAACAATACCTCACAGTGATGGGGTGCAAAGAACTGAACTAAATAGTGTGGGATAATGATATGCAGGTGTGTGAACAGGTGAATTCAGGTAATTGGGATCTGGAGAGTGAGCTGCGTTCAGGGGATCTACGTGTTTGAGAGTGTGAGCTGGAAAGTGGTCTGGAAAGTGAGCTGTGTTCAGGGGATCTAGGTGTTTGAGAGTGTGAGCTGGAAAGTGGTCTGGAAAGTGAGCTGTGTTCAGGGGATCTAGGTGTTTGAGGGTGTGAGTTGGAAAGTGTGCTGGAAAGTGAGCTGTGTTCAGGGGATCTAGGTGTTTGAGGGTGTGAGTTGGAAAGTGGTCTGGAAAGTGAGCTGTGTTCAGGGGATCTAGGTGTTTGAGAGTGTGAGCTGGAAAGTGGTCTGGAAAGTGAGCTGTGTTCAGGGGATCTATGTGTTTGAGAGTGTGAGCTGGAAAGTGGTCTGGAAAGTGAGCTGTGTTCAGGGGATCTAGGTGTTTGAGAGTGTGAGCTGGAAAGTGGTCTGGAAAGTGAGCTGTGTTCAGGGGATCTAGGTGTTTGAGGGTGTGAGTTGGAAAGTGTGCTGGAAAGTGAGCTGTGTTCAGGGGATCTAGGTGTTTGAGGGTGTGAGTTGGAAAGTGGTCTGGAAAGTGAGCTGTGTTCACAGGATCTATGTGTTTGAGGGTGTGAGTTGGAAAGTGGTCTGGAAAGTGAGCTGTGTTCACAGGATCTATGTGTTTGAGGGTGTGAGTTGGAAAGTGTGCTGGAAAGTGAGCTGCGTTCACAGGATCTATGTGTTTGAGGGTGTGAGTTAGAAGCAGACGTTACACATACAGTGAACTTTGAGATATATCATGCATACAATGACCACAGCTTCTTAATTACATCTCACATCTCTCATATCTATGACTGCTTTATCTTTTGTGGATTGCCTCTGGTCAGATCACTTGCTAGTATATGTATTCACTTAACACCTATGCATAATAATGGCTGGAAAGGAGCGAATGGAATAGCATCAAATACATGTGTTTGATATATTTGATACAATTCCTGTCACGCCCTGACCTTAGAGAGGCTTTTTATGTCTCTATTTAGTTTGGTCAGGGTGTGATTTGGGTGGGCATTCTATGTTCTTTATTTCTATATTTTGTGTTTCTATGTTTTGGCCGGGTATGGTTCTCAATCAGGGACAGCTGTCTATCGTTGTCTCTGATTGGGAATCATACTTAGGCAGCATGTTTTGCCACCTTAGGTTGTGGGATGTTGTTTTTTCTTAGCCCTGCGTAGCCTACGGAACGTGACGTACTTTTGTTTGGTGTTTGGATTTAATAAAGAACCATGAACACGTACCACGCTGCACCTTGGTCCACTTCTTCCGACGAGCATTACAATTCTACTCATTCCGCTCCATCCATTACCATGAGACTGTCCTCCCAGTTAAGGTGCCACCAACCTCCTGGGCTATATATTACAAAAGTATGACCTTGCATAATCTAAAATGAGAGACCACCGTAACTGTCCAAGGGTCACTCCTATCTCAGTACCCACCCATTCTATTTCACACCACTGACAAGTTTCCATCTAGAGTCACTAAGGTTTCATCAACCACCTGAAACTAGAGGTACCTCGGTACCAATGAAAAGGGCCTTATAATACGTCTTCTTGGAGTCAGCTTCATTTAATGAATCCTTTTCTCTCGCCCTCCAAGCCACTTGAAGCAGGCTCAAAAAGAGCCTTTGTCACCGCTATTGGCCCTATGTAGAGAGAGGTCAGAGGTTATCAAAACAGGCATTGTTTACACCTCACAATGAAAGCACCAATGCAGAGGAGGCCCCTCTTTCTTCATTCTCTGTCCTATCCTCTCTTTCTCTTAGCCCCTGTCACTTTCTTCTTCTCCGTCCCCTTGCCCGCGATCCTTCACTAGCATCCGTTTTCTCCCCCAATAAACACAGGCTTCATGCGTGTATCGTGAAGAATGTCTACACTGAAGTGTTAGGTGCAGTTAGGACTGTTAGGCTTTTCTAAGTCACTAAATCAAAACGAGAAAAGGGTCTATGAAAAGGAAAAAGAAAGAAAACTAAACTGTAGGAAAGCATTAAATATGTCATATTTAAATGGGGAAAAACTGACCACCTAGGACCTAGATCTGACATCTTCCATTTGGTCTCGTTGGATTTAGATGGTTTTTGTCTGACTGTTGCATTCCACTCCGTAGGCCTGCTACCCTGCAACACTGGCATACCAGCTGGCCAACTCTTAACTATAACCTTGTTACGGACTTGTTACATACAATAACATGTATAACTACAGAGGCTTTCCAAAGCCCTCCCAGACATGTGAAATGGGGCCAAGCAGCGAGAGCTCTTGGAGAGGATGTTTGTTTTGTGATTGTTGGAAGCCGAACCGTTCGCCTTGTACTTTAAGGAACACAATATCCCTCAGCGGTGCGGTGAACATTTTTATGTTATTTGTTATGGGATGCCAATTTCCCTGTATTTAGATGTGATTTAACTGGACAATACAGAAGGACTGTGGCCTCTCTCCCTGATTGTTTGTCTTTGTGTTTAACCAGCTAGCGAGCTAACAGCGTCGTGTAGAGTTGGTGTAGCACTTCCTTCCGACAACAGCATTATGAAGGAAGTTCCCTTCAGTGTGATACTGAAGCTCTGAGTCAATCTGCTGGAAGACTGTGTAGTATTATCACTGGGGGCAGGAGTTTTTCCTGAGCATGTGGCCTGACCAAGTAAACCTCTAGGCCTTAGTTAAAACTTCTAAAAAGCTCAACTGTAACTATGACAGATGTACAGGTCCACTCTAAGGATTAAACGTCTTGGATTAAAAAGCATATTTGTGATGTTTTTGTAGTCTAGGACAAGGTTAAATCTGGGTCTGAGAAACCAGTCATATAGGTTCTTTATGGCTCTACTACTAGAGAAGCTGTCTCCTATAGAACTGAGCAGCAAGGTAGTGTGTGTGTGTGTGTGTGTGTGTGTGTGTGTGTGTGTGTGTGTGTGTGTGTGTGTGTGTGTGTGTGTGTGTGTGTGTGTGTGTGTGTGTGTGTGTGTGTGTGTGTGTGTGTGTGTGTGTGTGTGTGTGTGCGTGTGTGTGCGCGTGTGTGTGTGTGTGTGTGTGTGCGTGTGTGGTCTTGGTCGTGGCCATGGGGAAGAGTGTTTGACACACATGGAGAGTGACAGCTGCCAAATGACAGCGAGATTGAGGAGAAAACACAGAGAGACAGTGAGAGAGTGAGGGGAACATGACAGTAACAGCGATTTAGATTAGATCGGGAGACACACACACACACACACACACACACACACACCCCTGTTCCAACCCATGACGGGGCTTCTGCTCCACACCTGGGGGAAGATGGGTTCGCTCCTCTTTTGCGCCTCACGTGGACGGTTTGCATGGAGCTCCCAGAAAGCATTGCTTCTAGGGCCCAGTTAAAGCAAACAGGGACTTTAAGCAGAGCCACATGGGCCTCTTTAACGACTGACATTTTGTTTAAGAAACCTCCGTAACGACCTGGTTTGAATTTAAATACTTGGTGTTTATTTCACAATAAACTGGCAATATTCTTCCAATGCAAAATTCCTAAGAGCTTGAATGATTTGAGGCTTATTTTTATCTGCTATTTTTAGAACAGTGTGAGGCGGTAAACAGCACACATTCAGAATGTGTAAAGGTGCTAGGTGTTTGTTTGTAGTGAGCAGGTAATCTGCTTTCCCCTTACAGAAACCAAAAATGACATCAGATGATATTGATGTACTGATTATTGCTTTCCACATTTGAATGGTTTTAATACTGACAGGCCCGGGTCACACATTTTGTGCTGAAATCCCATGATGTAAAGCTTTAGAAGAGATTTCTCAAGAGGATATGACACGGATCACGTGTCAAATCAACCGCCATTCAATTGGAACACTAAAAGGACCTTTAAATTAGTAACAAAATGATGCTAATTTGAAAATGATTTGTTGAAGGTATAAGGATGAAATAACTGAAAAAGTCAGTGTAAAATGATGTTGCCTCCACGAGAGGCTGAGACCAATATTAAAATTGACAACCTTGTAGCATCTATTTCCAAGGATTTCCAGCTACATCTCTTATACTGTTCTTTAATGACAAAACATTTGACAAACAGTCTGTATGAAATATAGAAACAATGAATAATCAGCATACAATGAATTTCATCTATACTGAACACTGATTTATTCAAATTGAACTAAGACAAAAATGTTCCACAATGTTTGTAATTGAACAACTTGAGTTACAGTATCATTGAAGAAGGGAAATCATTTGAACCCCATATCAGCAGAGGCTGGGTTCATTTGACATCACAGTTGGAGAGACATCGGCCTATAAAAAAACACTAAATAAATCAAATCAAATCAAATCAAATTTTATTTGTCACATACACATGGTTAGCAGATGTTAATGCGAGTGTAGCGAAATGCTTGTGCTTCTAGTTCCGACAATGCAGTAATAACGAGCAAGTAATCTAACTAACAATTCCAAAAAAAACTACTGTCATACACAGTGTAAGGGGATAAAGAATATGTACATAAGGATATATGAATGAGTGATGGTACAGAGCAGCATAGGCAAGATACAGTAGATGATATCGAGTACAGTATATACATATGAGATAAGTATGTAAACCAAGTGGCATAGTTAAAGTGGCTAGTGATACATGTATTACATAAGGATGCAGTCGATGATATAGAGTACAGTATCAACGTATGCATATGAGATGAACAATGTAGGGTAAGTAACATTATATAAGGTAGCATTGTTTAAAGTGGCTAGTGATATATTTACATCATTTCCCATCGATTCCCATGATTAAAGTGGCTGGAGTAGAGTCAGTGTCATTGACAGTGTGTTGGCAGTAGCCACTCAATGTTAGTGGTGGCTGTTTAACAGTCTGATGGCCTTGAGATAGAAGCTGTTTTTCAGTCTCTCGGTCCCAGCTTTGATGCACCTGTACTGACCTCGCCTTCTGGATGGCAGCGGGGTGAACAGGCAGTGGCTCGGGTGGTTGATGTCCTTGATGATCTTTATGGCCTTCCTGTAGCATCGGGTGGTGTAGGTGTCCTGGAGGGCAGGTAGTTTGCCCCCGGTGATGCGTTGTGCAGACCTCACTACCCTCTGGAGAGCCTTACGGTTGAGGGCGGTGCAGTTGCCATACCAGGCGGTGATACAGCCCGCCAGGATGCTCTCGATTGTGCATCTGTAGAAGTTTGTGAGTGCTTTTGGTGACAAGCCGAATTTCTTCAGCCTCCTGAGGTTGAAGAGGCGCTGCTGCGCCTTCCTCACAATGCTGTCTGTGTGAGTGGACCAATTCAGTTTGTCTGTGATGTGTATGCCGAGGAACTTAAAACTTGCTACCCTCTCCACTACTGTTCCATCGATGTGGATGGGGGTGTTCCCTCTGCTGTTTCCTGAAGTCCACAATCATCTCCTTAGTTTTGTTGACGTTGAGTGTGAGGTTATTTTCCTGACACCACACTCCGAGGGCCCTCACCTCCTCCCTGTAGGCCGTCTCGTCGTTGTTGGTAATCAAGCCTACCACTGTTGTGTCGTCCGCAAACTTGATGATTGAGTTGGAGGCGTGCATGGCCACGCAGTCGTGGGTGAACAGGGAGTACAGGAGAGGGCTCAGAACGCACCCTTGTGGGGCCCCAGTGTTGAGGATCAGCGGGGAGGAGATGTTGTTGCCTACCCTCACCACCTGGGGGCGGCCCGTCAGGAAGTCCAGTACCCAGTTGCACAGGGCGGGGTCGAGACCCAGGGTCTCGAGCTTGATGACGAGCTTGGAGGGTACTATGGTGTTGAATGCCGAGCTGTAGTCGATGAACAGCATTCTCACATAGGTATTCCTCTTGTCCAGATGGGTTAGGGCAGTGTGCAGTGTGGTTGAGATTGCATCGTCTGTGGACCTATTTGGGCGGTAAGCAAATTGGAGTGGGTCAAGGGTGTCAGGTAGGGTGGAGGTGATATGGTCCTTGACTAGTCTCTCAAAGCACTTCATGATGACGGATGTGAGTGCTACGGGGCGGTAGTCGTTTAGCTCAGTTACCTTAGCTTTCTTGGGAACAGGAACAATGGTGGCCTCTTGAAGCATGTGGGAACAGCAGACTGGTATAGGGATTGATTGAATATGTCCGTAAACACACCGGCCAGCTGGTCTGCGCATGCTCTGAGGGCGCGGCTGGGGATGCCGTCTGGGCCTGCAGCCTTGCGAGGGTTAACACGTTTAAATGTCTTACTCACTTCGGCTGCAGTGAAGGAGAGACCGCATGTTTCCGTTGCAGGCCGTGTCAGTGGCACTGTATTGTCCTCAAAGCGGGCAAAAAGTTATTTAGTCTGCCTGGGAGCAAGACATCCTGGTCCGTGACTGGGCTGGGTTTCTTCCTGTAGTCCGTGATTGACTGTAGACCCTGCCACATACCTCTTGTGTCTGAGCCGTTGAATTGAGATTCTACTTTGTCTCTGTACTGGCGCTTAGCTTGTTTGATAGCCTTGCGGAGGGAATAGCTGCACTGTTTGTATTCAGCCATGTTACCAGACACCTTGCCCTGATTAAAAGCAGTGGTTCGTGCCTTCAGTTTCACACGAATGCTGCCATCAATCCACGGTTTCTGGTTAGGGAATGTTTTAATCGTTGCTATGGGAACGACATCTTCAACGCACGTTCTAATGAACTCGCACACCGTATCAGCGTATTCGTCAATGTTGTTGTCTGACGCAATACGAAACATCTCCCAGTCCACGTGATGGAAGCAGTCTTGGAGTGTGGAGTCAGCTTGGTCGGACCAGCGTTGGACAGACCTCAGCGTGGGAGCTTCTTGTTTTAGTTTCTGTCTGTAGGCAGGGATCAACAAAATGGAGTCGTGGTCAGCTTTTCCGAAAGGGGGCGGGGCAGGGCCTTATATGCGTCGCGGAAGTTAGAGTAACAATGATCCAGGGTCTTTCCACCCCTGGTTGCGCAATCGATATGCTGATAAAATTTAGGGAGTCTTGTTTTCAGATTAGCCTTGTTAAAATCCCCAGCTACAATGAATGCAGCCTCCGGATAAATCGTTTCCAGTTTGCAGAGAGTTAAATAAAGTTCGTTCAGAGCCATCGATGTGTCTGCTTGGGGGGGGATATATACGGCTGTGATTATAATCGAAGAGAATTCTCTTGGTAGATAATGCGGTCTACATTTGATTGTGAGGAATTCTAAATCAGGTGAACAGAAGGATTTGAGTTCCTGTATGTTTCTTTCATCACACCATGTCACGTTGGCCATAAGACATACGCCCCCGCCCCTCTTCTTACCAGAAAGATGTTTGTTTCTGTCGGCGCGATGCGTGGAGAAACCCGCTGGCTGCACCGCTTCGGATTGCGTCTCTCCAGTTAGCCATGTTTCCGTGAAGCAGAGAACGTTACAGTCTCTGATGTCCCTCTGGAATGCTACCCTTGCTCGGATTTCATCAACCTTGTTGTCAAGAGACTGGACATTGGCAAGAAGAATGCTAGGGAGTGGTGCACGATGTGCCCGTCTCCGGAGTCTGACCAGAAGACCGCTTCGTTTCCCTCTTTTTCTGAGTCGTTTTTTTTTTTTTTTTGGTCGCTGCATGTGATCCACTCGGTTACACTGGTTGTAAGGCAGAACACAGGATCCGCGTCGCGAAAAACATATTCTTGGTCGTACTGATGGTGAGTTGACGCTGATCTTATATTCAGTAGTTCTTGTCGGCTGTATGTAAAGAAACCTAAGATGACCTGGGGTACTAGTGTAAGAAATAACACGTAAAAAAACAAAAAACTGCATAGTTTCCTAGGAACGCGAAGCGAGGCGGCCATCTCTGTCGGCGCCGGAAGTGTACTAGGACTATAATGCAACGTTCATACAACATCACATCACAAGTACTGTACTGACCAGGTGGATACAGCAAGTAATGAGCACAACAACAATAGATTGCACTTATTTAGAAAATACATTGACAACTCAGGATGAAGAGTATCCCATGAAGACAGTGCATTTCAGCTTTTACTCATCAGTAATCTCCCTGATTCAACCTCCTGCATGCTTTCAGTAAGCCACAAAATCAATCATTTTGTATATTTTCATTTCAATGGAATGTGTGGTGGGGGAAAATTGAAACTCTAAACTAAGCAACAATACAACAGCCATGTACATAGATGGAAATCAATACTAATTAAAACTGAACAAGTGTTCTGCTTTATACACTCAAAGAGTGCAATGATAATTAAATACATTTTCATCACTTCTTAGTTAAGGGTTTTAAATGAAGTCCATGGCTTCTGCCTCCTTTGGGATAGCACGCAATGCCTCCACGCTTGTGTAGCCAACGTAGCCGTGCGTGCCTTGCAATCAAACGCCAACCAAATTAAGCATCAAACAGTTCAATGTGATGTGTCAGTCTCGAAAACTATTGGTATTAGAAGCACTTAATTCAACTTTCAAATTCAAATGTACTAATCAGTTTGCAGCAGAGTGGCCACTTGTTTTTCCCACATGAAACGCTACGGCTGGCCGGCCCAGGTCTGCGCTCTCCTGCTCATTAACATGAAGGTGCGATTTGCATTTCCTGATAGACTATTCCTGTTTTAATATCCCTCTTTCTGCGTACACATCAATCACCGGGAGGAAGGCCACCACAGGCCTCCATTAACCCTCCGAATCTGCCACAAAACAAATATTACAAGGGTTCACTAATGTGGAGATCAAAAAGCCACTTGTCCATTATATAATTGAAATGAAGGCGGAGTGTTGCACTTCTGAAGCGCTCGATAATTACCAGCTGTTAATTGCATACTTGCGGTGTCTTACTTCTAATTAAAAAGAGCAGCTCGTCGCAGGACGATAAGCAATGGTGGAGTGTGGACGGTTTAATCAACAAAGCCTGAGAATTTGTTTCTGCCGTGGCCAGCAGCGGGCTGGAGAAATCTTCAAATAACCGAGAGGAGATTAGGACCTGTCCATTAGGAGCAGTCAGGTTTTATTTGGGCCAGTGTAGAGTGGCGGTGCTTCTGAAGTCGTCCCGCTGCAGAGTCCCGGCGCAGCGCGGCTGGGGGTGTATGTCTAATCAGCCCGCTGCCGGCCCTGAGCGCTCAAGTGGAGGAATTGGACCCCGCTGGTCTGTGGAGGGAGAGAGGAGGGGAGGGAGGTGGAATGGAGGGCTAGTCCCCCACTGATCATTCTTCCTCTCTCTCCTTCGCCTTCTCTTACTTTCTCTTCTCTTCTTGTCAGCAGCCTTTCAGTCCTTCTTCTTTTCACTGTTGTGATGAGCCAACAGATTTTAAACACCTTTAACACCTTGCTTCCAAAGCTAAATTCTTAACTTACTGCTGAGGAAGAAAAAGCCTGAAACAGACCGTGAGTGGGCAGTGATCTGTACCTGTCCAGAGAACTCAGTGTCTCGACACGTGTGAAGACTGTCCATGAACCACTTCTGAGATCAACTACCAGCAACAACAGAGAATTAGAGGAAAAACATCACTTTTTGCTTTTGATAGTCACCAGACGTCTCTATAACTCAACTCAGTGTTTATAGGCAGGAGACAGTTCCCTGGGTCAGCAGCCCTATTCCAGAAACCCCCCACCTACACACCCCACGCTCCACACTGTACAGACCCAGTGGTATGTGATAACTGTCTGACCCACTCCACTCCACCCCGACCCCCACCCACCCCCTCCCCTGACCTCTCTGCTCCCTGGCTGATAAAACAGTCTGCCAGGAAGTAGCATTCTCTTCCACTTCCTCCCTCTCATGCTCAATCAACACCTGTCACTGTGGCGATCCTCTGTGGCGATGGCCCCAGCTAGCCAATGGGGGGCCCCGGGCGCGGACTCTGTCAGGGTTTATCTAAGGAAACAGTCGCTTGGGCGCAGAGGTGGAGAGGAGGGGGGGCGAGGAGGGGTAAGGAGGAGGGGGCGAGGATGGTCTGGCCACACTGACAGATTAATCCAGGCAAGGACCACTTCCTGATCCCAAAACTCAGAGGACACTAATTAGGGGAAGGCCCAGACACCACAATAAGAGCTGACAGCTCAGTGTACGTAGGGCTCTGGCTTCAGAGACCGCACTGTAGAGCCACAGTACGCTAGAAACTCACAAAAGCTTGGCTAACTTGTCACGTTACGAAATAGGTGAAGAGCATTGTCCGTGACAACAAGTGACGACGTTAACCTATAAGGCCACGCGTTTGAGTGGGTGCCAACGTCATGCGAGCAAGATTGAGTGTTAATAGACCATCTTTTTTTTCAAAACCATATTGAATCGCAATTTAGATTGCCTTGTCAATAGCACGTCTGAACTGCAGGTGACACCCTGCAACGTTTTCTCTGTCCCCATCTCTCCTTCTCTCTCCCTCTCTTCCTCTCTCTCTCCCATTCTCTCTCTCTCTCTCTCTCTCACACACACACACACACACGGTTGGTCACACCCTCACACTCTAGCTGTCTGGCATCCTCTCTTTCTATTCATATGACCTTTGACCCAGTGCTAAACACTGCTGCTCCTGGGAACCACTGGGCTCAGCCTAAACAGTGTCATATCACTCAGAGGAAAGTGCTTCAGCAGCGGTTTCATAAACGTTTCTTCATAACCACACGCATACTACCAGCACGACCTTAAAACAAATCCAAGTAGAAAAGGAGAGAGCACCAAACCAGAAGGCACATTTAATGTACTGTTAGATGTTAGAAGAAAACTAGATGCATAAAAAGCAGGCGTCTTGGTTTTACAACACGATAGGAGCTAGGGCATTGTTTTACTTTGATAAGTGCTTGCTGTGTTATTGGATTGTTTTACGCTGGCTGGGAGAGTTTTATTTGAAGGCGTTCTTATTCTATGGGTGTGTGTGTGTGTGTGTGTGTGTGTGTGTGTGTGTGTGTGTGTGTGTGTGTGTGTGTGTGTGTGTGTGTGTGTGTGTGTGTGTGTGTGTGTGTGTGTGTATGTGAGAGTGAGAGTGAGAGTGAGTGAGTGAGTGAGAGCACTCAGAGTGTCTGTTGTGGGCATCAGAGGCCCAGTGGTGTTTATTCATCACTAAGCTAATGTCTCCCCCACTGAGGGGCAGCAGGGGGTTCAGGTACAGGCTACAGCTCCGCACGCTAACCTACGTTTCCTCCCAAATTGCACCCTATTTCCTTTATAGTGCACTACATTATACCAGCACCCATTTGGCTCTGGTCAAAGGTAGTGCACTCTATAGGTTATAGGGTGCCATTTGGGAACCCTAAATTCACAGTGCCCTACTTCCATATCTTGCTCAACACTCGATTATCAGAGCAAACATGAGATTGATGGAAATCGAGGTTCTGCTAATGGTTAGCCCAATATGGCAACAGCACACCAACCTAACAACTTTGAAAAAACGACCAGGCTCACCAGCACAAACTACCAGGACCAGTGCCAGAGCAGAAGCCTACCAGCACTACTGTCCGCGTGCCTGTGTGCCCGTGTGCCCGTGTGCCTGTATGTGGCACAATGTTTCTTTGGTTTGACTGAGGGCATGTGTGAGTGTGTGTATGAATAAGAATGTATATCAGACATGCCATATTACATGAGTCCAGGGTGGTTTCAAGAGAGCAGAATAGAGGTTGAATGTGGGAGACTGCATGGTTTTATGCGTGTGTCTGAATATATTTGTGAGTGTGTGAGAGTACGAGTATTTCTAAGTGTGTTGAGAGTATGAGTATTTCTAAGTGTGTGAGAGTATGAGTATTCCTAAGTGTGTGAGAGTATGAGTATTTCTAAGTGTGTGAGAGTATGAGTATTTCTAAGTGTGTGAGAGTATGGGTATTTCTAAGTGTGTGAGAGTATGGGTATTTCTAAGTGTGTGAGAGTATGAGTATTTCTAAGTGTGTGAGAGTATGGGTATTTCTAAGTGTGTGAGAGTATGAGTATTCCTAAGTGTGTGAGAGTATGAGTATTTCTAAGTGTGTGAGAGTATGTGTATTTCTAAGTGTGTGAGAGTATGAGTATTTCTAAGTGTGTGAGAGTATGGGTATTTCTAAGTGTGTGAGAGTATGAGTATTCCTGAGTGTGTGAGGGTATGAGTATTTCTAAGTGTGTGAGAGTATGAGTATTTCTAAGTGTGTGAGAGTATGAGTATTTCTAAGTGTGTGAGAGTATGAGTATTCCTAAGTGTGTGAGGGTATGAGTATTTCTAAGTGTGTGAGAGTACGAGTATTTCTAAGTGTGTGAGAGTATGAGTATTTCTAAGTGTGTGAGAGTATGAGTATTTCTAAGTGTGTGAGTGTGCAGCTGCTGAAGCGGGCATATTCTGGGGTCTCTGTCGCAGTGCCAGTGGGCGGGATAGTGCCAGTGGGCGGGACAGTGGTAGTGGGCGGGACAGTGCTAGTGGGCGGGACAGTGCCAGTGGGCGGGACAGTGCCAGTGGGCGGGACAGTGCTGCATGGGCACCACAATGTGCCTGTCAGTCCCAGGGAATACCCAGGGCAGAGGGGCGAGGACAGGGCCGAGGACAGCCCCCGCCGCCCCTGCCCATCCATCATACTGACACTGCAGGCTGCAGCCATGGGAAACCCACCGGCCAGTCGACCTGTATGGGTGTTTGTGTGCTTGTATGTGTGTGCGTGGGTCCATATGAGCGTGTCCGTCTGTGTCTGTGTCTGTGTCTGTGTGTGTGTGTGTGTGTTTGTCTGTGTGTGTGTGTGTGTGTGTGTGTGTGTGTGTGTGTGTGTTTGTCTGTGTGTGTGTGTGTGTGTGTTTGTCTGTGTGTGTGTGTGTGTGTGTGTCTGTGTCTGTGTGTGTCTGTGTCTGTGTCTGTGTCTGTGTCTGTGTCTGTGTGTGTGTGTCGTTGACTCTGGCATGGGGTGGGGGAGTGAGGGCCGGAGGATGTCGAGGGGGAGTTTCTCACCATCCATTAAAAACATATTGTTTTGTTTATTCTAAATAGTTAATGGGGTTGAAGTAGAGAAGCCACTTTGTTTCAAACACTTCCAGAGGGTTGGTAGAGCCAGCCTGTAGCTGGACGATGAGGGGGAACACGTCAGGAGTAACTTTTAATATGGATGTCTGTAGGCTTTATGGGAGCAGAGCTGGCCATGTAAGAAGTGAGATTCTTGGTTCTTGTAAAATGAATCGTTTTCATGGCTTTCTTTCTCCAAAAGGCTGGGCCCAAACTCTCTCCTCCACCACCCCTCCTCTTCCCTCCTCTCCACTCCATTTTGTGCTGCCCTCTCACCGATCGCTCTTATTTTAGAAGTCAGTTGGACTCGATGTGATCTTGAGGTAACCATGTTAGCTTAGAGTAGAGTGGCGTCACAGTGGTCTCTGCTATAGAGGATAGGTCCATCTAGCAGTTGTTAATAAGAGGCTTTGCCGGGGCAAGATGCCCCTCTCCTTATGTGTGTGTGTGTGAGCATGTGTGTATATGCACGTGTGTGTGTGACCCTCTCCTTCTGTCTGGTGGAGATATGAGAGGGGGTCCACTCCCAGTCCGGCCACAGCAGGGGTTTAGGCTGCCGGTTGACATGCCTTCCTTAATTGTTAGCATTAAATCACTCACACTCACCCTAAAGATGGTATCTGCTCAGTGTTAAGATCTGTTACTGGAGAGAGCAGTTCAACTACAACACATACACACACACACATACAATGGAAGCCTGTATCACCCAGATCTGTAGTAGGCCGGACAGGTTGACGGGTCCATTTCCACAGGCTGAGCCGAGTGAGTGGTCAGACTTCACCACACCCTGACTCTCTCCGATATGTCAGTCTCTCTCACACACACACACACACACACACACACACACACACACACACACACACACACACACACACACACACACACACACACACACACACAGTGGTGTGTTTTCTTATGGAAGGAGGCTCTAAGCCAATTAAAATACACTTAGCAGAGTGTCCGCGTTGTGTTTGGAAAGATAACACAAGGCTGTGACTCCAGTCAACACAATCCATGCAGGGCTACACAGCATCATTGTCTTAACGCACAGCTTTATCGTACAGACCAGATACTTATCTGTCCTATGCTACAGTAGAAAAACAAGCATGAACTAAATTCCTTCTCCCCAGACAGAACAATATTACCTTTACCATTATGCATTCAGTCTATAAATATCTCATAACACTGTAAGTCACGTGTGGATATTCTTTTTTATCTTCAAAATCCTATTTAATGACTGATGTCTGTTTTGGAATGAGAGGATGTTGTACATGTAGAAGATAATATACATGTATATGATGAAAAATACTGAATTAAGGTGCATACAGAGATGTATTTAAATACACAGAGCAATACACACACAGGTAGTAGGCAAGCAACAACGCATACACACACAGGTAGTAGGCAAGCAACAACGCATACACACACAGGTAGTAGGCAAGCAACAACACATACACACACAGGTAGTAGGCAAGCAACAACACATACACACACAGGTAGTAGGCAAGCAACAACACATACACACACAGGTAGTAGGCAAGCAACAACACATACACACACAGGTAGTAGGCAAGCAACAACGCATACACACACAGGTAGTAGGCAAGCAACAACACATACACACACAGGTAGTAGGCAAGCAACAACGCATACACACACAGGTAGTAGGCAAGCAACAACACATACACACACAGGTAGTATGCAAGCAACAACACATACACACACAGGTAGTAGGCAAGCAACAACGCATACACACACAGGTAGTAGGCAAGCAACAACACATACACACACAGGTAGTAGGCAAGCAACAACACATACACACACAGGTAGTAGGCAAGCAACAACGCATACACACACAGGTAGTAGGCAAGCAACAACACATACACACACAGGTAGTAGGCAAGCAACAACACATACACACACAGGTAGTAGGCAAGCAACAACGCATACACACACAGGTAGTAGGCAAGCAACAACACATACACACACAGGTAGTAGGCAAGCAACAACACATACACACACAGGTAGTAGGCAAGCAACAACACATACACACACAGGTAGTAGGCAAGCAACAACACATACACACAGGTAGTAGGCAAGCAACAACACATACACACACAGGTAGTAGGCAAGCAACAACACATACACACACAGGTAGTATGCAAGCAACAACACATACACACACAGGTAGTAGGCAAGCAACAACACATACACACACAGGTAGTATGCAAGCAACAACACATACACACACAGGTAGTAGGCAAGCTACAACACATACACACACAGGTAGTAGGCAAGCTACAACACATACACACACAGGTAGTAGGCAAGCAACAACACATACACACACAGGTAGTAGGCAAGCTACAACACATACACACACAGGTAGTAGGCAAGCAACAACACATACACACACAGGTAGTAGGCAAGCAACAACGCATACACACACAGGTAGTAGGCAAGCAACAACACATACACACATTGGGGAACAGGCACGCGCGCACACACACACACACACACACACACACACACACACACACACACACACACACACACACACACACACACACACACACACACACACACACACACACACACACACACACACACATCCAGATGAGGGGTTGAGGGTGCTGATATTAGCAGTGAGTGCTGAGCAGAGACAGGAGCTCCATGTCTGTTCAGTGTTTAAAGTGTTTAAATGAGTGAAAAGTCTTATGTGTTCCAGATGGGACCGGTTTGATCCAGATCATTCTGACAGGCGTGTCTTTGATGTGCTGCTGCCCATTACTGACAGTACCAGGAGACAGGCATATTTCTCCCTAATCACTTCCAACACCAGGCTTGGACCACGACTCTGCATCAGCAAAACACACTGTGTGTGTGTGTGTGTGTGCGTGCGTGCGTGCGTGTGTGTGTGCGTGCCCTTAAGTGTGGAGTTTGAGTGAGTACATAAAGTAAAATAACATGTTTTCCCAGTTACAAATTTAGCAGGTCTCTGGAATCACAATGTTTCCAATGATGATGCCTTGCAGTGCAGAAACTCCACAAGTCAGGAAAAGAGTTGTATATATAACGTATGCATTTATGCTGAGTGGAGAAAACCTTTGGACATACATCTCTTTTAGCCATCTAAATATAGCAGCACAGACAGACAGACAGAGAGAGGGGAATCATTTCTAAATTTCCTTCCCCTCTACCCACTCCCCAGTAAGCCCAGTGGAGGTCATTTCTCAAAGCTCTGCCATGGAGGAGGACTGGCTGGGTGACTGGCTGACTGGCTGGGGGAACAGGAGCACCACTCTGTTCCCCTCCTTTCTAATTGCTCTCTGACCCTGAGACCACCTTTCTACCCCCCTCCTTCTAGAGAGAGATGGGGTGAGGAGAGGTGAGGAGTGGTGGGGGGAATCAGTCAGAGGTTTTTCCCTCTCTCTTTATCTCCTGAAGCCGGGGGAATGCCGAGGGGCCGGCGCTCTGGAATCTGCTGTTTTGTCTGCCTCTCAGTAGAGAGCCGGGTTGAGCCCACTTCGGGGAGCACATGGGGGTTATTCAGAGCGCAGCTGAAGGGCCCTTCACGGGACAATGGCACGGCCCGGGGACAAAATGAGTGCTTGATGAGAGAGTTGTGGAGAGGCGCAGGTGTCTGAGGTGAAGAACAGAGTCTCAGTCCTGCCCCACTCTTTCACTCTCTCCCTCTCTATCTGCCCCTAACCCATCCCTCTCTCTTGCTCTCTCTCTCTCTCCTGCTTCTCTCTCTGCTTCTCTCTCTCTGCCTCTCTCTCTTTCTCTGCTTCTCTCTCTCTTTCTCCTTCTCTCTGCTTCTCTCTCTCTGCTTCTCTCTCTGCTTCTCTCTCTCTGCTTCTCTCTCTGCTTCTCTCTCTCTGCTTCTCTCTCTCTGCTTCTCTCTCTCTGCTTCTCTCTCTGCTTCTCTCTCTCTGCTTCTCTCTCTGCTTCTCTCTCTGCTTCTCTCTCTCTGCTTCTCTCTCTCTGCTTCTCTCTCTCTGTTTCTCTCTCTCTGCTTCTCTCTCTCTTTCTCCCTCTCTTTCTTCCTCTCTTTCTTCCTCTCTCTGCTTCTCTCTCTCTGCTTCTCTCTCTGCTTCTCTCTCTCTTCTTCTCTCTCTCTCTGCTTCTCTCTCTGCTTCTCTCTCTGCTTCTCTCTCTCTGCCTCTCTCTCTTCTTATCTCTCTCTGCTGATCTCGCTCTGCTTCTCTCTCTCT
Organism: Oncorhynchus tshawytscha; assembly: GCF_018296145.1. Classification (NCBI taxonomy): domain Eukaryota; kingdom Metazoa; phylum Chordata; class Actinopteri; order Salmoniformes; family Salmonidae; genus Oncorhynchus; species Oncorhynchus tshawytscha. The sequence continues at coordinate 58,902,323 of NC_056441.1, forward strand.
TCTTCTCTCTTTCTTCTTCTCTCTCTCTGCTTCTCTCTCTTCTTCTCTCTCTCTGCTTCTCTCTCTCTTCTTCTCTCTCTTCTTCTCTCTCTCTGCTTCTCTCTCTCTGCTTCTCTCTCTCTGCTTCTCTCTCTGCTTCTCTCTCTCTGCTTCTCTCTCTCTGCTTCTCTCTCTCTGCTTCTCTCTCTTTCTTCCTCTCTTTCTTCCTCTCTCTGCTTCTCTCTCTCTTTCTCCCTCTCTTTCTTCCTCTCTTTCTTCCTCTCTCTGCTTCTCTCTCTCTGCTTCTCTCTCTCTGCTTCTCTCTCTCTCTGCTTCTCTCTCTGCTTCTCTCTCTGCTTCTCTCTCTCTCTTTCTCTCTCTCTGCTTCTCTCTCTCTGTTTCTCTCTCTGTTTCTCTCTCTCTGTTTTTCTCTCTCTCTCTGAGAAATCTGAGAAAAACATTAAAATCAGGACACAGGCCGAGCTCACTTCATGGTACCCAAAAAAAGCCCTAAATATATGTGTGCATGTGTAAAAGCATTGCACCCTGGGACAGTAGTGCTGGGAGACTCCTCATACAAGGGAGGCAGACAGGAAGCTGACTGACCTGGGGGTTTACCCTGTATGTCTTGTAATTGCACTCTATCATACTTTGTGCTGGAAAAAAGAAAACATTGAAATAAACCCGTCAGGGCCATGTCGTCCATCGGCTGTCAGATAAGATGAGAAAAATAATGTTATATAAACACAAACATAGAGGATCACAAATCAGAGTTTACGGTTACCACAACCATAAATTAGCCCCGGGCCATTTTTAGCCTGTCCTTGATATATAATATATATATATATATATATCAATAGAGAGAGAGAGAGAGAGAGAGAGAAAGAGAGAAAGAGAGAAAGAGAGCTCTCTTTAAAAGATGTCAGAGCTGTCTCTGGGCAGTCAGCACCATGAAGCAGGACATCATCTGGAGAACACCATTAGAAAATCAACAAGAATGTGACCACTAAAACTCTTGTAGCTGGTGTGGGACTGGACAGACAGCAGGCAGCCAGGCTGTGGGACCGAGCTGAGATGAGAACATCATTGCAGCAAAGCGTAGGAGGACAGAGAGAAAGAACAACAAGTCCCAGCCCCCTAGTGGAAATGTCTCAGACCAAATGCCTGTTTCACCAGAGAGAAAAAGGCTCACTTTGCTACAAAAAAAAAAATATATCACTTTGTGTGTGTTTCTGTACCAGTGTGTCTTCATTAGTCGTATCGGGAGAATACAAGTAAGGACTGCTGTTGTGTGCCACAATCAAACATCAATTAGACTTTAGTAATTTACACTTCCACTAAGATGGACACAGAGTAGAGCTACTTACTCTTCTTCTTTTTCTGTGTCCTCTATCCTGTTAGGTGATGTGGTTCTCTCCCTGCATCACTAAACTTGGTCTGCTCTGACATAGTGGAGAGCCAGCAAACCAATCCTTCAATCCCAGATAGCTATTCTTGAACAGCATCCCTCTCTTTTGCATGGCCTATGGAAAAAGAAGGGCCTCTGGGAAGACATAACCTTTACACACGGCAGCTTCGGTAAAATAAAATAACAAATCGACAATTGGGCTGGCACACAGCAGTAGCTCCCAGGGGCCGGGGGGACCCGTGAATTACACCCTTCTCTCACGCTCTCCGAGTCTACAACAGGCCTCTGAATTTTCCACCGACAGATTTATCTTATTTCCCCCAACTTATTTTCATATCTATTTCCTTTACTTTGTGAATTAGGCAGTAAATAAAAGGGTGCAGGGTTGCTGGTTGCACAGTGAAATCAGCTGGAATTGGCATATTAAAGCAGGCAGGCGAGGTGCGAGCCGGAGAGCCATCCTCCTGGATTTGGGCAAATTCAGCTGATGCAAAACAAGGAATTAATTTGAGGGGAGTCGGCCCTGCGTGCCGGCCTCGGCCCGCTCTGACAAAGATGAATGGCATCATTCCAAGCGAATGGTAATTTTACTTTTTGTGACAGTGCTTTAGAGCAAAAGCGACTGGGAGAGCGCACAAAGCATTTGCAATCCCATTGAGGGCCACTCGGTACCTGCCTATCAGACCCTGCACATAGTTTACCAATCATCTGATATTGATTGGTTGGAGACTAAAGTTTGAAGATGAATTAGAGAAGGAGAAGGTTAAGTCCTAACCTTGAAAGATTTAGTGTCTATTCAGGCCTCCAGTGTAGCACTCTCCTTGGCTTCCTAAGAGAATAGAGAACTTTTAAATTCAATAGGGGGTGGGAGACACAAAACGTGTCACATTCACCAAGTGAATCCACTGGAAGAAACGCACAAGAACACCCAAAAAGCATCATCTTTCTCCCCAGTTGATAGAAATGGTAATTGTATGTGTGGGATAATACTTTGAAGCCTGGGCTGTGGCCGGACAGACCGCCTCTTTAGGTTCAAAAACGGGGCAACAAAACAGCTCCTTCTTAACGCTTTTGTTCGCTTCTCCACTTCTTTTAAATGTTTACTGAAAAAGAACCTTCAAATCCACTCTCAGCCTCCTGCACCATGTGGCACATCTCGCTCTGTGCTGCATTGAACACATTGTGCTCCGTCAATCGTTCATACCAACCGATTCCCATCAATCACATTTTATTTAACATCAACTTGAATTCCCAGGACTGATTTTCAACAAATATTTTCATCTGGGATTTTTCAAAAATGACATACAAATTGTGTAGCCTACAGCCTAGGTGGTACTTTTTTAGCTAAGAATCGCAACATGTGATATATGGTGGCAGTGAAGGGATTATAATATACTTATTTTGCAGAATTACAATAGGCCTAAATATCTCTTAACTTAAAAATATTTTTGCTGACCTCTATCTACCAGCCAGTGTAGGACATCCGCAGACAATCCCACAGGACATAATTCCAGCACCTTCCATTTGAGATGCTACTACACTTCTAACATCCATGGCTAGACAGAGCCAGCAGCGCAGAGGAACCACCAGGCCCGGTTCTCCAGTTTCCCCAGGTCTCCTAGTCACTGTGACCCTGCAGGGGGGTTGGAGATTCAGATGTCCAAATGGACCGGTGGGCCTCCCATCTCGGCTGGGTCGTACCACTTAACGGCCCCCCTCCGGCCCTGGGGCCTGTGGTCTGTGGTCTATACTCCGGGCTCCTCCAGCACCACTCGACCTCCTGACACAGCTTATCAGAGATGCAGCTCTAACCCCACAAGATGCCCGTGGGTCACAGACAACGGTAAAGAGTGGCTGCTTGGTCAGCGGTCTGACAGAGAGGAGAGAATAAACCCCATCAGAGTCCTCATAAGGTGAATCGGTGAATCACTCTATACTGATAAGCTCTCTCTCTCTCTATGGACACAATGATAAGAGGTGGTAGTCCACACTCTACAAGACCTGGCCCCTGTGAATGTCTCCAACATGGTGGATTTTTGGGAGGTATTGAGCCTCAGTGACAGAGAGAATGTGAGGAGTGGAGTGATGGTCTAAGACTGACATATACCTTTTTTTTCACACTACTGAACCAAACTGAGCATAACTTCAGTTAACCCAGAACTAAAGTCTCAGGGAATGGGTCAGCTGCTCGATTAAGTTCTGGGTCCATACGTGTAAAGAGAAGAGATGAAGAGATGCTAGAACGAGGAGCTCCACCCTCTCTCTTTTTGCAAGCTATGGGCAAGTCTATGGGCCGAATGTCCCCTCCCCTTCCGAAATTCTAAAGCTCCAACACCTGCGAAATCGTCATTTTTCCAAATAACCACTGATGAAAACCCCAAACACCGGAACTATTGCTGCTCGATAGCTATCAGTGTCCATAGTATAAAGAAAGATTCCCAGTCCCATTTATGTTTAAGTAGTCTGTCCAGGAGAAATGAAGCCAAGCACTGCTGAGCTGCACTGGTTTAGCCATCCACTATAACTACTGAAATCGTGCTGGGGTCAGCCAACAGGCATTAGACTAAGAGGAAGACGGTAGCTGTGGAATGTTGATGTGCTTTCATGTGTGAGAGGGCTGATGAGGATGCAGGTGTGTCCGCAGGGACATATCGACGGACATCCCGGGTTACGGGGGGCAGAAGGTGCAGGGCAGCAGGGCAAACAGGGGCATGGGGATTGATAACTACCCCTGCCAGGGAAGCTAGCGTGTGCTATCTCTCACCACTGGGAAAGGTCAGAGCATAGTAGCCGCCTCACACATATACAGTAAACTGGCTGGTAAGAGCGATAATCTCATAATTGATACTCTCACGCACACAGAAACATGGTGCAACACTTGCTACACTCACTCTCAAAAACATGTTCTGATAGACAGTACATTAACATTCAAGCATGAAAAAATACCCAGTGCATCATACACTGAGTGTACACAGCATTAGGAACACCATTCTAACATTGAGTTGCGCCCCCCCCCCCCTGCCTTCAGAACAGCCCTAATTTGTCGGGGTATGGAGTCCACAAGGTGTTGAAAGCGTTCCACAGGGATGTTGGCCCATGTTGAAGCCAATAATTCCCACAGTTGTGTCAAGTTCTTGATACACTCAAACCGGTGCGCCTGGCACTTACTACCATACCCTTTTCAAAGGCACTTAAATATTTTGTCTTGCCCATTCACCCTCTGAATGGCACACACACACAATCCATGTCTCAATAAGGGATCATAGCTTTCACCTGGATTCACCTGGTCAGTTCCTAATGTTTTGTGCACTCAGTGTAGATAGACATTATTATATACAGATATAGACAAACACACAGATACACACAAACCCAGACCATGACACAGACCAGGACACACACACACAACCAGGCTCTAGGGCTTAACCCTCTCAGCCGGCTTGGCCCTCAGCCCCTGAATGTGTGCAGCACTTAAACTTTCCCCTTTCAAACAGGGGAAGCACAAAGAGAGGAACACACCAGCGGGGCTGCCGATCATCCCTGCACACACACGGCTGAGGGCGGACAACAGGCAGGTCCCTGCGCACGCCCAACACACAACAATGTCCTCCCAGGTCCCCCTGGGCTCAGACTGGGCCCAGCCCAGACGCCTAGAACGCTCTGCTCTTATGCAAGACTAGATAAATGACAATTCTTTCGAGAGGGGAATTGGGGAAAAGAGCGAGAGAGGGAGTGGCGAGGGGGTCTGTGTCTCTGTGGCTGTGCTGCAGCTGTCCCTTGGCCGGCCATGCCCCCCTCAGCAGCAGCAGCAGGTTTCTGCCTTCAGAAAAAACACGCTTCATTACGTCCTCTCTCTCCCAGGAGCAGCCAGAGGCCTTTCAGCACAGATAAGCCTCTTAGACATGAAGTAGCGCTCAGAGCGGAGTTTGAGTGACAGCAGGAAGGTTGAGCCATTCAGCGGACAATGCTTCATTCTCTGGGCTTTAATCTAGGAGGAGGACAATGATCTGTTTTCTAGGCCTCATCTCTCCCTCTCTCTCACTTTTTCCCACAGCAGCAGTAGGTGACTGGCAGGACAGGAAGGAGAGGAGAAAAAATGGTGAGGGGTGAGAGAGGGAGGGAGAGAGAGGGAGAGAGAGAGAGAAAGAGAGAGAGAGAAATAGAGAGAGAGAAAGAGAGAGAAATAGAGAGCGAGAGAGAGGAGAGAGCCGCTATCTCACAAGGCCTCGTGTTACCCCTCAACGGTCCGGATTGAGGTGGGAGGGAATGGGAGAGGGGGTAAAAGGCGAGGGCACAGGGGGCATTGAGGAGGGTGGAGAGAGGAGAGGAAAGAGAGCAGTAGGCATAGAGGAATCAATCACAGACGTGGACAATGTGGCTGTGATGGTTCATTGGAGGAGGATGATGGACTGGCAGGTGAACGGTGCTCGGTGACGTGACTAACTCCGCTACGACACTTTATCTCTCTCATCTTCCTCGGGCCAATGACACAGGCGTCACAGCGGCCTAGCACCCATTGTGTGTCAACCCAACCACCTATTTATAGCATGTCAACAACAGGACAGGGTGCATAATGAACACTGATTAACAGAAACATTGGAAGAACGTTCAATCAACAGTTGACTGATTGCTCATATTATCCGAATCAAGAGAATGAAAGAAAAGAGATTCTATAGTCATTTAGACTAGTCAGGACTACACAGCGAGAACGTGCCAAGTCAAGGGCCTCAGATAGATTATTTTAGAACCACCTCACACTTCAGCCTGGTTTGTTTTGCTCCGTCGAGAGTATAAACATCCACACCTCTTTTACAATAAACAGCAGCAAAGCCGCACGGATCCATGGCCGTGAAGCGCTCAAGCTGAAGCTATTCACAGAGCGCAGAAGTCAGTGAAGTAACTGCATTTAGACTGACTACTGCTTTTATACATATGGAAACATGTCCTTCAGGTCAACGACTGTAAAAACCCTTTGTGTTTCACTGACGTGTCAATCACTGGGCTACTTGCTAATCAGACCATTGCACTAAACGGTCTGATTACTCCAGTTTCCGTGTGGTTACTGTTGGACCGACTGGCTGGGTTGACACTGGCTATTCAGGCTGTTAGCGTGACTCTGATTGAAAAGAGTCGTGGTTTTTGTACCTTTATTTATACAGGTAAATTTGAAGTGGAACTGACAACATTTTAGTAACATGAAGTATTGTAAAATCTGTTCATATATAGCCCCAGGGATATTATGACACCTTTCTTACATTTTCTGACAAGTGAGCACTTAGATATGGTCATTTTCACATTTTCACATTTTGATACTTTTATAGAATGTGTGGGAATGTCGTAGGGTAAGGCACTTGTGAAAATTATACAGCAATATAGAGTGGGAAAGCGGCCGTGCGTTTGGACAATTAATAGACACTGCATATACACTGTAAATAAAACTTAATAAAAACATATCAGTCTTGTCCAGGACTGGACTCTAAACAGACCGGTGCGCCATAACCAATCAGAGCTACGGTAGACCTATATGTAAATAAGCCATTTGCCACACAGGCCTGCCATCATTCACTTTGAACTGGACCGTGTGTTAACAGGCAGAAACAACGGCGCGACTTTAGACCATTCGAAAAAGTATTTGCCAAAAGCCACAAAATACACCTGAATGGATTTCTGCAAATATGCATTCCCAGGCATGCTAACTGTGGGTAACAGTCCTTCAAGTTCAGCATAGCTAGCTAGCAAAGTGATTCACATGTCTTGCTAGCTAACCAAATGACACCTGCATCTCTAACTGTAGCCACCAAAAACGATATATGAGGGGAAAAAGTTGAACACTCATCCAAAGACATGACATCCTCCCAGCATCTAGCTAGCTAGCTAATGTTAGACTCCATATTTTTAGTTTGCTAAATAAATAGCTACATAAATAGATACGCTAGCCTATTAGCCAAGTTATGACAGACTTGTGATCATTGCCCTTGCTAGCTTGATTGTCTAAGTTACATCCGTTTTTGGGGGGTGACCTGGGGAGCTCTGAGGTACCGGGAAAAAAAATCACCTTTATCATAAAGCATTGCATGCATATCATTGCATTTGCGTAGTGGCATAGAGCAGTAGAGTAGAGCCACTTACAGAAGTTACACACATGGGGAACATTTTAGTAACCTAGGGTCCAGGAATAATGTGGCCCTTAATAAACACGTTTCGTGCAATTCTATGCAATTTTACATTACTGGTGACTTTGGCAGAATCTTTTTTAATACCATACAAATTATCAAAATGACAGGCTGCTTTGACCCTGACAAACTGTGAATCTGAGATCAATAAAAACGACCGTGTCTTGAATACATCAATATAATAGGCCTAGGTGTGTGGAGACATATTGTAGGATACAATACGAGGAGGAAATTAGAATCCCAAAAAATGTATAAATAATGAAGAGGCAACTCGAATGAACTTTGATCTCTTCAATCCGGCCAAGTAGGTTAAGGAACAACACAGACCAAAACAGAGAGGTGCCGGATCCCTTTCCGGCAGGATCCATCTCAAATTATACACTGCTTACTCTACGTCATTGAATTTTGAATCAAATAGGACCTATTTTTAAAACCACTCATAAAGTTGGTTTGTAGCATAAACTGTGAATTTGTCATTTTTTACTGATATAATAATTGTCTGTTTATTTCAGATCTGCAAAGTAGTTAAAACACTGTCACTTCCACGTTAAGAACACATTCTTCTTTATAATGATGATTGTTTAGTGCCAGGTGCATTAACAAAAAAATCTTAAATGGAAACACCAGCACACTGGCATACTTGTATGAGAAACATGTATGTCGTGCATACAAGAATGCCAATGCCTCAAACATTGAGTCAATGTCTGTGTGTGTGTGAGAGAGAAAGAGAAAGAGAAAGAGAGAGAGAGAGAAAACAATGGCCTGCTAACCTCAGTTTCAGCTGTTAAGGAAACTTAGTGACAAGGAGGACCTTTAACCTTCTAAGAACCTCCATACTTCCCCACCACTGATATCCCAATACACACACACACACACACAACACGAACACCTCCGCAAGAGCCGTCCAAAGTGCACCTTGGGTCCCCATCCCACCCTCTCCCATCCACTTCCATACATCCCTCGCACCTCATCACAATCCCAGCACCTTAACCCTTAGCATCTCATATCCTCCACGCACCTTCAACCCTCCAGTTAGCCCAGAATGAAAGAATCCCTTAACTCCCTTCATGTACCAAC
>NC_056441.1:58913456-58923456 GCF_018296145.1 Oncorhynchus tshawytscha
AAAGAGAGACTGTAACAGGAAAAGAGAGACTGTAACAAGAAAAAAGAGACTGTAACAAGGAAAAGAGACTGTAACAAGGGAAAAGGAAAATAGAGACTGTAACAAGGAAAAGAGAGACTGTAACAAGGAAAAGAGAGACTGTAACGGGAAAAGAGAGACTGTAACAGGAAAAGAGAGACTGTAACAAGGAAAAGAGACTGTAACAAGGAAAAGAGAGACTGTAACAAGGAAAAGAGAGACTGTAACAAGGAAAAGAGAGACTGTAACAAGGAAAAGAGAGACTGTAACAAGGAAAAGAGAGGGGCAAAAGGAGAGAAGAACAAAGAAAGAAAGAAACAAACATTAAGAGAAAGAAAGGCTGAATGAGAGAGTTTGGCAAGCAGAGGGCTACAGACTTAGTAACAGTGGTCTAACTGGGGTGTGTGTGTGTGTGTGTGTGTGTGTGTGTGTGTGTGTGTGTGTGTGTGTGTGTGTGTGTGTGTGTGTGTGTGTACTGTGAGTGTAGGGAACACAGGCCCACCTGGCTACCTAGGACTGTCACCCACTGCAGGCCTAAAGGTCAGGGGTCAGAGTCTAGACAGAGCTGCGTGGCCTAATTACACATGAAGTGAAATAGAATGGCACACACTAAATGCTTTAACCTAAATTTCACAGGCTTAACCTTCTAAGAGATACGCAGCCTAGGCTGTGGCCAAAATGGCAACCTATTCCCTATTCCCTATATATACTTTTGACCAGGCTCCATAGGGCCCATAGGGCTCTGGTCAAAAGTAGTGCACTATATAGGGAATAGGGTGCCATTTGGGATGCAACCCTGGTGGTGATTGGGTCTGCACACAAAAATATTTCACATAAAGCTTACTTAATTGATTGTATTATTTTCACTGCATCAGGGATAGCGTACACAGAAGTTTCGGCTTTGCAGCCCTCTTCAGAATGATCTGAATTCACGGGTTTTACTCACCAACCAAATTTCTGGGAGAGATGGTCCCCTTTTGGTGATGGGGGAGTAGCGAGTACAAACCAGTAGCCATTGGCCATTTGATAAACAGCTACATAAATCCAGCCATGACAAGATTGTCACAGGAGTTTAGCATTCACTTTAGTCATTAGTGCTATGTTGTTTATAATGTCACCAATCGCATCTATCGTTCCAGAACAAAGGTCCCATTTCAGTCCAAGAGAGACAGATCTGTGACCGTGATGACCGTGTGGTCATAAGGTCGTGACCTCCTGCCACAGCCAGTGGCGCCAGCAGTGAGGTGAGAACCCCACAGACGGACTGACAGACAGACATCCTGTCTCTGGACACACAAACACAATTAAGCAGTCGAGACTGCTCGTTTTATATAGACATTTAAATTGCGTTCCTGATGACCCCCTAGCCTAGCCAACCCACTCCTACACATGTAGGGAGAGGAGACACAGTGAAAGTGACGTGTAGTTTGTGTCCGGTTCCACAGAATCAATACATGGCAGACTGACACATCCTGAAGGATCGCAGGACAACCGACATAAATCATATAGCTGGTCTTGATCACAGTGGGTGTGGGGGGGTGGGGGCAGTCTGAACATGTGATAGCTATCAGAGCAGGGTAACCCCAGGGGCCCTGAACCCCAGGAGCCTCATGGCCTTACAGGTCTGCACCCACTGAGCCTGATCCCCATGTAGCCTTCCACCCACGATATCTGCTGGCTAATTCTCCCCACTGTATCAGTCCTATGTGTCCCCACAGGGCCACCGTCCGCAGGGCGGCATGCCCAAAGGTAATGACAATTACATTAGCAGCAGCAGAGCATTTCATTAGAGCCAGAAGGCCTTCAACGGAACAGGGGACACCTGTAATAAAATCCCCCCCAACCCCCACCCCTCGCCCCCGCAGACGCACCCCTCGCCTCTTTAAACATTTAAGTCTTTGTCTGGAAGGTTTACATGCCTTCCCGAGACTGATCAAATCACAACCAAGGAATTAGATTTTATTGGCGGGACGATGGAATGCGAACACCTGTATCCGGGCGGAATAACCCCGGTACAAGATTGGATTAGCACAGAAACATCAAATAAAAAAGGAAGACGTGCAGAAAATCTAATCGGGCCGTTGTTACTCCTGCCTTTCACACACCGGTGTGCCTCTGTGCACTGAGCAATTACAAGTGTTGTATGCAAGGGTGGAAGTGGGGGGAAATTCAGTCTGTAAACTCATCAGTCAACATACCTGGCAGTCAGAAATACAAAATGTCGATGTTAGCATGTCATTCTCCCAAACATGGATGAGGTGGGCAGTGCCAGTGTGTTAGTTCTGTGAGAGGGCGTAGGTTAACTTGGCAGTATGATACTGGCACACAGCCAGGCTAAAGCTGTTGGTTTGACTACTAGCATTACAGCAGATCAATTTTAATTGCTGACAAAACAAAAATCTTAAAATGCATATAGCTGAACTAGGTTAAAGGTCTTGGCACCAAGGGTGCCAGAGAGACAGATCCATAAAGACTGTATAGGGGATGGGAGGGAAGGGAAAGGGGGATATCTAGTCAGTTGTACAACTGAATGCATTCAACCCAAATGTGTCTGCTGCATTTAACCCAACCCCTCTGAATCAGAGAGGTTTGGGGGGCTGCCTTAATCGACGTCCACATCAAAGGGATCAGGGGTCGGACATAACGTCATGAGTCATCATCAGTCGGTGGCTTCCATGTTGGGGCAGCTGGGGATATAGCGGAGGGAGACAAATAGAGACGGGACCTAGTGGATGTGCTGAGAGATAGCAGCAGGATAAATCAACGTGTTCTGTTGGGATATCGCCCCCAGGGAAAAGCACTGTTGTTTTATCTCCGGCTAGAGCCAAAACTGTCGCACGGCCATCAAATTGCTCGCCAACGTTCCAAAAACTTTAGGAAAACACGACAAGTGGGGGAAGAGGTGAAAATGACATTAATTGGATAATGAAACAGTCGTAAAGCTTATGGAATTCCTTCTGTTAGCGAGTCTGTGTTTTATTTCTTGGGGCTGTGTCAACATGGCTGGACCTCACCGCGTCCGTTCCCTGTTAACCTGTAGGGGACTAGGGGGCACGGCATCCTGGGAGCTGTGGCGTATTCATAAACAGACTTTTTATTCATAAGTGGTGATTATTTTCACGGCTGCGTTTTTCCCCACTGCCCACCAAAGGGAGCCGCCTCCCCACTGCCAAAGCCTTGTACATGGAATTTAAAAAACAATGCCAGCATTAAATTCTCCAATAGGGTTCTCAATCAAACTAGAGTGTGAATGTGTCTGTGTGGTGTGTATATGTGTGTGAGGGTGGGCAGTATTTCATTGTGCACAACAGTGTGTGTGTGTGTGTGTGTGTCTGGGGGGGGCATATTTCTCAGAGCACAGCGTCCGAGGAGTACCTCCATCTCTCAGTGCCTGACAGCCTCCCCAGAACTGACCTTCAGTTCCATAACTACCTCTTCTCTCCTGCTCTCTCCTCCCTCTCTCCCTCCCACCCTCTCTTCCTGGTACCCGCAGCAGCCTTTGTCATTGATCGCTGATGCGATTGGCTGCCCACATGCTCAGTAATGACATGCCCGGTCGCACAGATTAAACTGTCAGCTGTCGGCAATTGATGGGTCCGTGGGCAGAGGGTCCGTGGGCAGACACCCCACCTGCAGCACTCCGCCCTGCCCAGCCCTGCACTGCCCATTCCTGCTGTGCTTAAACCTGTACTGCTAAAGCATGCCCTGCCTAGCCCTGCCATGCTCGGCCCAACCCCGACTTACCCTGCCAAACCGTAGGTGTGTGATGAGCCATGCCAGGCCGTCACCCCAACAACCCCATTATTACTGCCTCCATCCCTCCCTCCCACCCCCACCCAACCCAACCCAGGCCTACGGCAATCCTCCCCACTGCGACCCTCAGTCACAGAGAGAGGGAGGAAACGGAGGGAGGGAGAACAAGTAGAGCTGGAAATTGTGAGTGGAAAGGGGAGGAGCGAGCTGGTGAGAAATTAAGGTTATATCCTTCCTGTTTGGCCCTATCTGGGGGTATCATCGGATGGGGCCACAGTGTCTCCTGACCACTCCTGTCTCAGCCTCCAGTATTTATGCTGCAGTAGTTTGTGTCGGGGGGCTAGGGTCAGTTTGTTATATCTAGAGTACTTCTGTCTTATTCGGTGTCCTGTGTGAATTTAAGTATGCTCTCTCTAATTCTCTTTTTCTCTCTTTCTTTCTCTCTCTTGGAGGACCTGAGCCCTAGGACCATGCCTCGAGACTACCTGGCATGATGACTCCTTGCTGTCCCCAGTCCACCTGGCCGTGCTGCTGCTCCAGTTTCAACTGTTCTGCCTGCGGCTATGGAACCCCTACCTGTTCACCGGACGTGCTACCTGTCCCAGACCTGCTGTTTTCAACTCTCTAGAGACAGCAGGAGCGGTAGAGATACTCTTATTGATCGGCTATGAAAAGCCAACTGACATTTACTCCTGAGGTGCTGACTTGCTGCACGCTCGATAACTACTGTGATTATTATTATTTGACCATGCTGGTCATTTATGAACATTTGAACATCTTGGCCATGTTCTGTTATAATCTCCACCCGGCACAGCTAGAAGAGGACTGGCCACCCCTCATAGCCTGGTTCCTCTCTAGGTTTCTTCCTAGGTTTTGGCCTTTCTAGGCAGTTTTTCCTAGCCACCGTGCTTCTACACATGCATTGCTTGCTGTTTGGGGTTTTAGGCTGGGTTTCTGCACAGCACTTTGAGATATCAGCTGAAGTACGAAGGGCTATATAAATAAATTTGATTTGATTTGAGATATTGTAGAGAAAAAACGAGGAAGAATGTACAGAAAGAGAGAAAAGTGTATGAGCTTGCCTGTGTGTGAGTTTGCATGCCTGCATATGTGTGTTGCCTTGGGACAGTGGTGGGATGAGCAGCTAGGCTAGGCCAGCCTCCAGTCTGTGGGCTGGGTTGAGTTGAGCGCTCAGGGCCCACGCGGCGGCCCCGTGTTGTGCTTGGCTGGCAGTTTGCTAACTGTCAGCGCAGTATCTCTTTACACTGATGAATGGGAAGTTTCCAGGCCGTTCCCAAAGCCTCCGCTCCCCCATTCAGACGCTTCATCCACGGGAATGGGCAAGAAAACAAGGTCTCCTACTCCCTGCCAGCATCCCTTAGGGGCCAGGGCCCAGACTGAAGCGGGACGGAGTTAAATTTAAACTGGCCCTTGAGTAGGGGAGACAGAGGAGGAGAAAGAGACAGGGAGGGAGGGAGGAGAGAGAGAGAGAGAGAGAGAGAGAGAGAGAGAGGAGAGAGAGAGAGAGAGAGAGAGAGAGAGAGAGAGAGAGAGAGAGAGAGAGAGAGAAACAGAGAGAGACAGAGAGAGACCGAGAAAGAGGCTGAGAACGAGTGCAGGCTTTTGAAGAATAATAGTCTTCTAAGCAGAAAGAAACATGTGAATGTCCCTGGTGTAAGGGTTTGCGTTGGGTATGTGAGCCAGAGATAAAATCGATTAGCTTCTCTAGTGATCCGGTGAATACAGGGGGTCCTGGCCCAGCCTGGGCCCTGAAAGAGACATCCAGGCCTGGGGCCTCCAGAGGCCCCTACGGGCCCACTGTCTCCTGGTTCTGTGGACACTGGGGTGAACAAGTGGTGCCCTCCTGTCAAACTGGCCCCCAAGCAAAGAAGAAACAAACTACCTCACCACCTCACTGCTCTCTGATTCCGAGAGAGACGGGGGGATAGAGGATGGGGGGAGAGAGAGAGAGAGAGAGAGAGAGAGAGAGAGAGAGAGAGAGAGAGAAAGAGAGAGAAGTTTTGACTGGCTTGTGTCGGTTAGAATCAGAGTTTAAACAGGGAGGAAGAGGAGAAAGAGAAAGGGAGTTGGGCCTGTGTGTCTGCTCCAGAACTGTAGTCCACAATCCCTCTCTACTCAACCCAAAGCTGCAACCGTTCCCCAATCTGTACAGCCAGGTCACCCATGATATTAGACCGTATTCAACGTCCATCCATGCCTGAGGACGTCGGGAGATGATGAAGAAATAGGCCATTAGGGGCAACAGTGAGCGCAGTTACTTTCAAGTAGGTTTCCGTTCTGCTAAAGTGTTGTGGACAGGAATGGTGGATGGGCATAAGCATGTGCCTCTAATTCCAAAGGTTGCAAGTTCTAATCCAGAAGCAGGAAGTTATTTTTGTTTTAAGCCTATCTTAAACATTCAAAGTTAATGCTCAACCTTAAGATTTCGAAATTCGGAGTTGATGCCCAAATTTTAAGGTTATAAAACTTCGCAATTTGACGTTTGCAAGAACTTCGAAATGTGAAGTTTGAGACACATGGCTGAACGCCTAATTCTGGCGTGAGACCGTCAGAGCAAGTGGATCTGTAGCCTCAGCACCGAGCTTCTCCACTCACGTCACATGACATCCCCTTTAAAGACAGACCTCCTAAAAGAGCACACCTTTTCTTCCCAGCTCATTGTCAACGATCTGACCTTAGAGTTCACTGAGTGGAAAACAGTGTCCGTGTCAGTTAGCTGCAGCTTTCCAAGCAGTATTAGAATAATATTGCCACAGGGCCGGGAGGGATGCTAACGTTAATCAAAACAGGACATCCTGAGGAGGACGGGTAGGTTCGCTCTACCGCTGGCTTTGTTTTTGTGTTTGTGGACGGGCGACAATCTCAGGAAGCTCAGAGAGAGGCTCATCAAAGCGCCGAGCGGGGGCCAATGGCCACGCGACTGGCTGGAATGCGCCTCGGAAAGGAATATCCACTGTCTCTATTGTTCTCCAAAGTTTTTCCTCGGTCTCATCATCCCAATCACATTGCTGCATTGCCGCGGGATGTCCAGTAAACCGCCAGGTACAGACACAGCGCTAATCAGCCAGCCCCGCATTCCTTTCAACCAGCACATTCTTTCCCCCACTGTGACCCTGGCCGACCGTCAACACACACACATACTCAGGAGGAGGAAATGATGCAGACACATCTCAGAGGACAGGGGGACTACATGTTCCCATCCCTCACACCTGAGGGTGTCGAGGAGTGCCAGACTACCATGTGGAAGTTCTTCACGTCACAAAACATCTGTAGCATTCATCAACATATCGCCATTCCAACACTGACAAGACAGAGGCTCTCGGCAACAATCAGGTAAAGCTTCCATCAGAAACGACCCGTGGCTTTGATCACGTCTCCCCCCTCATCTCTCCTGCCCTGAGGGGTCAGAGGTCACCGGTTAATGAGGTTCCAGCCTGGATAGTGGGGGCTTGGTGTGGCTTAGAAGAAAGGTGTACACTACAGCCCCCCCCACCCTCCCTCTCACCATTCCATCTCAGCTACAGATGGGCATGACCTGATCTCTTTTTCTCCCTCATTCTTTCCTCCCCTAAGTTAATCATAATCGAGTGCCTCCAGCTGCAGCCCTGGAGCGCTCCCCAATACCCGCCCTCAAATCCGTCCCCGGCTGTCGGGAGATCCCACTGCACTGGAACACTGTTATCGGCGTTCTCACAAAGCGATTGTTGGATAATTCCTGTTTGTGGCTGCGATCCAGTCCGGTATGAGAAAGAAAGTACCCGCTCTGCCTGGCAGCACTCCCAGAGACATTATTAAGAACAACATAACAAAAACGCAGACAAACGGAGGCATATGCAAGCACACACACTGTTGTACGCATGCAAACCCACATCATACACACTCTCTGGCCGTACACACCTTAGCACACCAGCCAAACCCTATATATATATGAGGGATGTAGCCTACTGTACTGTAGAGGTTAGTGAAAGAGTTCTCTCACTTGTTGTCCACACATGAACAAGCTCACATACAGTGTATTCGGATATTCAGACCCCTTCACTTTTTCTACTTTTTTTGTCACGTTACAGCCTTATTCTAAAACGGATTAAATAAACTTTTTTCCTCAACAATCTACACACAAAAATGACAAAGCAAAAAATGTTTTTTAGACATTTTTGAGGAAAAAAAAAAAAAAAACAGAAGTACTTTATTTTTGTAAGCATTCAGACCCGTTGCTATGAGACTAAATTGAGCTCAGGTGCATCCTGTTTCCATTGATCATCCTTGGGATTTTACTACAACTTGATTGGAGTCGACCTGTGGTAAATTCAATTGATTGGACATGATTTGGAAAGGCACAAACCTGTCTATATAAGGTCCTACAGTTGACAGTGCATGTCAGAGCAAAATTCAAACCATGAGGTCGAAGGAATTGTATGTAGAGCTCTGAGACAGGATTGTGTCGAGGCACAGATCTGGGGAAGGGTACCAAAACATTTCTGCAGCATTGAAGGTCCCCAAGAACAGTGGCCTCCATCATTCTTAAATGGAAGAAGTTTGAAACCACCAAGACTCTTCCTAGAGCTGGCTGCCCGGACAAACTGAGCAAACAGGGGAGAAGGGCCTTGGTCAGGGAGGTGACCAAGAACCTGATGGTGACTCTGACAGAGCTCTAGGTGACCAAGAACCTGATGGTGACTCTGACAGAGCTCCAGAGTTCCTCTGTGGAGATGGGAGAACCTACCAGAAGGACAACCATCTCTGCAGCACTCCACCAATCAGCCCTTTATGGTAGAGTTGCCAGACAGAAGGCATTTCTCAGTAAAAGCCACATGAAAGCCCACTTGGAGTTTGCCTAAAGGCACCTAAAGACTCTCAGACCATGAGAAACAAGATTCTCTGGTCTGATGAAACCAAGATTAAACTCTTTGGCCTGAATGTCAAGCGTAACGTCTGGAGGAAACCAGGCACCGCTCATCACCTGGCCAATACCATGTTTTTCAGCGGCAGGGACTGCGTGACTAGTCAGGATCGTGGGAAATATGAACGGTGCAGAGACGCTCCCCATCCAACCTGACAGCGCTTGAGAGGATCTGCAGAGAAGAATAGGAGAAACAGCACAAATACAGGTGTGCCAAGCTTGTAGAGTCATATTCGAGGCTGTAATCGCTGTCAAAGGTGCTTCAACAAAGTACTGAGTAAAGGGTCTGAATACTTATGTAAATGTGATATTTTTAATACATTGGCAAACATTTCTAAAAACCTGTTTTTGCTTTGTCACTATGGGGAATTGTGTGTAGATTTATGAGGAAAAACAACTATCTAATCCATTTTAAAATAAGGCTGTAGCATAACAAAATGTGGAAAAGGTGAAGGGGTCTGAATACTTTCCAAATGTTCTATATACTTATGGCAAATGTATTCGTCACACGTGCCGTTTACAGCAGGTATAAAAGGTGCAGCGAAATGCTTACGTGCTAGCTCCCTCGACAATGCAGTACACCTTTACAAAAGAGTGCAGGTGTATATAACACTCGTAGAAAGCACCAGGTTGTCTTTGATTGCCATAAAATAGATGGAAGACCCTTTATTTAACCCACTCGCTCCACATCTGCCCAATGCTTACAACCCTTCCCAGACCAGAGTGCCTGTAGTAGTGTGAGAGAGTTTGGTGTGACTGTGACTGAGGGATTGTGCTAGCATGGTGGTGACGCTAGCTGATACCTAGCCTGGGGCCCATCTGTAATGACAAGGAGTTGGCAAGGCGGCACAAACAGATCTGGGATCCAGGCGAGCTGATACCTGCTCCAGGTAATGGATTGGAGCAGCTACATGATTGAAGCCCTTTAATTAGCTAAGGGACGTCGTTTCTCCACACGTACCAACCAATCATATTGCCTCATTCATTGAGGGGAAAGAGACTGCACTATCAGCAATGTGTCCACACAATAGCTACTGCACTCAGACACACAAATCAATCATATGTTTGGGGAACGGTTCGAACAAACAGGAATGGAATCTATTGGAAAAACTGTGCACATAAACACACGGCACATGTTTTTCGTACATAAGAGGACATGTTTTTTTATGTTTCTTTATCTCCCTCTCTTTCACTCTCTCTGTATCTTCCTCTCTTTCTCTCTCTCTAACACACACACACGCACGCACACACGCATCTATAAAAATATGCTTAGCTTGGGCCTGCTGTTGATAATGACCTCAGCCTTGG